>NW_026700708.1:0-33360 GCF_030435755.1 Ochotona princeps
TGAGAGCTAATTCAATCAAGGAAACACTGCATGTTGGTGAAGGGCATATTGAAGAAGGATCAGCCGAGTGGTTCTTGTGGCAGAACAACTCCATTTGGCTCACTAACTTCACACACCATCAGGCTTCCAAGCAGCTCTCAAGGAAACTCAGTTTTCACACTCTATGCTTAGTGCCCTTTGAGAGCCTAGGACTGAAATGAAACTTGGTGAGCATCCCACACAAACGAATGCTCCACATGCGGGTTTCACATGCCACCAACTCCACAGTCACAGGCAACTTCAGCGCCACAGCCGTTTTCAGATAGCCCTCAATGCAAAGGCTCTAGACGCAAATATTGGTGTGAGAGCTAATTCAATCAAGGAAACACTGCATGTTGGTGAAGGGCATATTGAAGAAGGATCAGCCGAGTGGTTCTTGTGGCAGAACAACTCCATTTGGCTCACTAACTTCACACACCATCAGGCTTCCAAGCAGCTCTCAAGGAAACTCAGTTTTCACACTCTATGCTTAGTGCCCTTTGAGAGCCTAGGACTGAAATGAAACTTGGTGAGCATCCCACACAAACGAATGCTCCACATACGGGTTTCACATGCCACCAACTCCACAGTCACAGGCAACTTCAGCGCCACAGCCGTTTTCAGATAGCCCTCAATGCAAAGGCTCTAGACGCAAATATTGGTGTGAGAGCTAATTCAATCAAGGAAACACTGCATGTTGGTGAAGGGGCATATTGAAGAAGGATCAGCCGAGTGGTTCTTGTGGCAGAACAACTCCATTTGGCTCACTAACTTCACACACCATCAGGCTTCCAAGCAGCTCTCAAGGAAACTCAGTTTTCACACTCTATGCTTAGTGCCCTTTGAGAGCCTAGGACTGAAATGAAACTTGGTGAGCATCCCACACAAACGAATGCTCCACATGCGGGTTTCACATGCCACCAACTCCACATTCACAGGCAACTTCAGCGCCACAGCCGTTTTCAGATAGCCCTCAATGCAAAGGCTCTAGACGCAAATATTGGTGTGAGAGCTAATTCAATCAAGGAAACACTGCATGTTGGTGAAGGGCATATTGAAGAAGGATCAGCCGAGTGGTTCTTGTGGCAGAACAACTCCATTTGGCTCACTAACTTCACACACCATCAGGCTTCCAAGCAGCTCTCAAGGAAACTCAGTTTTCACACTCTATGCTTAGTGCCCTTTGAGAGCCTAGGACTGAAATGAAACTTGGTGAGCATCCCACACAAACGAATGCTCCACATACGGGTTTCACATGCCACCAACTCCACAGTCACAGGCAACTTCAGCGCCACAGCCGTTTTCAGATAGCCCTCAATGCAAAGGCTCTAGACGCAAATATTGGTGTGAGAGCTAATTCAATCAAGGAAACACTGCATGTTGGTGAAGGGCATATTTAAGAAGGATCAGCCGAGTGGTTCTTGTGGGAGAACAACTCCATTTGGCTCACTAACTTCACACACCATCAGGCTTCCAAGCAGCTCTCAAGGAAACTCAGTTTTCACACTCTATGCTTAGTGCCCGTTGAGTGCATTATCTAGGAATGAACCTGGTAGAGCATCCCACACAAACGAATGCTCCACATGCGGGTTTCACATGCCACCAACTCCACACTCACAGGCAACTTCAGCGCCACAGCCATTTTCAGATAGCCCTCAATGCAAAGGCTCTAGACGCAAATATTGGTGTGAGAGCTAATTCAATCAAGGAAACACTGCATGTTGGTGAAGGGCATATTGAAGAAGGATCAGCCGAGTGGTTCTTGTGGGAGAACAACTCCATTTGGCTCACTAACTTCACACACCATCAGGCTTCCAAGCAGCTCTCAAGGAAACTCAGTTTTCACACTCTATGCTTAGTGCCCTTTGAGAGCCTAGGACTGAAATGAAACTTGGTGAGCATCCCACACAAACGAATGCTCCACATACGGGTTTCACATGCCACCAACTCCACAGTCACAGGCAACTTCAGCGCCACAGCCGTTTTCAGATAGCCCTCAATGCAAAGGCTCTAGACGCAAATATTGGTGTGAGAGCTAATTCAATCAAGGAAACACTGCATGTTGGTGAAGGGCATATTGAAGAAGGATCAGCCGAGTGGTTCTTGTGGAGAACAACTCCATTTGGCTCACTAACTTCACACACCATCAGGCTTCCAAGCAGCTCTCAAGGAAACTCAGTTTTCACACTCTATGCTTAGTACCCTTTGAGTGCATTATCTAGGAATGAACCTGGTAGAGCATCCCACACAAACGAATGCTCCACATGCGGGTTTCACATGCCACCAACTCCACATTCACAGGCAACTTCAGCGCCACAGCCGTTTTCAGATAGCCCTCAATGCAAAGGCTCTAGACGCAAATATTGGTGTGAGAGCTAATTCAATCAAGGAAACACTGCATGTTGGTGAAGGGCATATTGAAGAAGGATCAGCCGAGTGGTTCTTGTGGCAGAACAACTCCATTTGGCTCACTAACTTCACACACCATCAGGCTTCCAAGCAGCTCTCAAGGAAACTCAGTTTTCACACTCTATGCTTAGTGCCCTTTGAGAGCCTAGGACTGAAATGAAACTTGGTGAGCATCCCACACAAACGAATGCTCCACATGCGGGTTTCACATGCCACCAACTCCACAGTCACAGGCAACTTCAGCGCCACAGCCGTTTTCAGATAGCCCTCAATGCAAAGGCTCTAGACGCAAATATTGGTGTGAGAGCTAATTCAATCAAGGAAACACTGCATGTTGGTGAAGGGCATATTGAAGAAGGATCAGCCGAGTGGTTCTTGTGGGAGAACAACTCCATTTGGCTCACTAACTTCACACACCATTAGGCTTCCAAGCAGCTCTCAAGGAAACTCAGTTTTCACACTCTATGCTTAGTACCGTTTGAGTGCATTATCTAGGAATGAACCTGGTAGAGCATCCCACACAAACGAATGCTCCACATGCGGGTTTCACATGCCACCAACTCCACAGTCACAGGCAACTTCAGCGCCACAGCCGTTTTCAGATAGCCCTCAATGCAAAGGCTCTAGACGCAAATATTGGTGTGAGAGCTAATTCAATCAAGGAAACACTGCGTGTTGGTGAAGGGCATATTGAAGAAGGATCAGCCGAGTGGTTCTTGTGAGAGAACAACTCCATTTGGCTCACTAACTTCACACACCATCAGGCTTCCAAGCAGCTCTCAAGGAAACTCAGTTTTCACACTCTATGCTTAGTGCCCGTTGAGTGCATTATCTAGGAATGAACCTGGTAGAGCATCCCACAGAAACGAATGCTCCACATGCGGGTTTCACATGCCACCAACTCCACATTCACAGGCAACTTCAGCGCCACAGCCATTTTCAGATAGCCCTCAATGCAAAGGCTCTAGACGCAAATATTGGTGTGAGAGCTAATTCAATCAAGGAAACACTGCGTGTTGGTGAAGGGCATATTGAAGAAGGATCAGCTGAGTGGTTCTTGTGGGAGAACAACTCCATTTGGCTCACTAACTTCACACACCATCAGGCTTCCAAGCAGCTCTCAAGGAAACTCAGTTTTCACACTCTATGCTTAGTGCCCTTTCAGTGCATTATCTAGGAATGAACCTGGTAGAGCATCCCACACAAACGAATGCTCCACATGCGGGTTTCACATGCCACCAACTCCACAGTCACAGGCAACGTCAGCGCCACAGCCGTTTTCAGAGAGCCCTCAATGCAAAGGCTCTAGACGCAAATATTGGTGTGAGAGCTAATTCAATCAAGGAAACACTGCATGTTGGTGAAGGGCATATTGAAGAAGGATCAGCCGAGTGGTTCTTGTGGGAGAACAACTCCATTTGGCTCACTAACTTCACACACCATCAGGCTTCCAAGCAGCTCTCAAGGAAACTCAGTTTTCACACTCTATGCTTAGTGCCCTTTCAGTGCATTATCTAGGAATGAACCTGGTAGAGCATCCCACACAAACGAATGCTCCACATGCGGGTTTCACATGCCACCAACTCCACATTCTCAGGCAACTTCAGCGCCACAGCCGTTTTCAGATAGCCCTCAATGCAAAGGCTCTAGACGCAAATATTGGTGTGAGAGCTAATTCAATCAAGGAAACACTGCATGTTGGTGAAGGGCATATTGAAGAAGGATCAGCCGAGTGGTTCTTGTGGCAGAACAACTCCATTTGGCTCACTAACTTCACACACCATCAGGCTTCCAAGCAGCTCTCAAGGAAACTCAGTTTTCACACTCTATGCTTAGTGCCCTTTGAGAGCCTAGGACTGAAATGAAACTTGGTGAGCATCCCACACAAACGAATGCTCCACATACGGGTTTCACATGCCACCAACTCCACAGTCACAGGCAACTTCAGCGCCACAGCCGTTTTCAGATAGCCCTCAATGCAAAGGCTCTAGACGCAAATATTGGTGTGAGAGCTAATTCAATCAAGGAAACACTGCATGTTGGTGAAGGGCATATTTAAGAAGGATCAGCCGAGTGGTTCTTGTGGGAGAACAACTCCATTTGGCTCACTAACTTCACACACCATCAGGCTTCCAAGCAGCTCTCAAGGAAACTCAGTTTTCACACTCTATGCTTAGTACCCTTTGAGTGCATTATCTAGGAATGAACCTGGTAGAGCATCCCACACAAACGAATGCTCCACATGCGGGTTTCACATGCCACCAACTCCACATTCACAGGCAACTTCAGCGCCACAGCCGTTTTCAGATAGCCCTCAATGCAAAGGCTCTAGACGCAAATATTGGTGTGAGAGCTAATTCAATCAAGGAAACACTGCATGTTGGTGAAGGGCATATTGAAGAAGGATCAGCCGAGTGGTTCTTGTGGCAGAACAACTCCATTTGGCTCACTAACTTCACACACCATCAGGCTTCCAAGCAGCTCTCAAGGAAACTCAGTTTTCACACTCTATGCTTAGTGCCCTTTGAGAGCCTAGGACTGAAATGAAACTTGGTGAGCATCCCACACAAACGAATGCTCCACATGCGGGTTTCACATGCCACCAACTCCACATTCACAGGCAACTTCAGCGCCACAGCCGTTTTCAGATAGCCCTCAATGCAAAGGCTCTAGACGCAAATATTGGTGTGAGAGCTAATTCAATCAAGGAAACACTGCATGTTGGTGAAGGGCATATTGAAGAAGGATCAGCCGAGTGGTTCTTGTGGGAGAACAACTCCATTTGGCTCACTAACTTCACACACCATTAGGCTTCCAAGCAGCTCTCAAGGAAACTCAGTTTTCACACTCTATGCTTAGTACCGTTTGAGTGCATTATCTAGGAATGAACCTGGTAGAGCATCCCACACAAACGAATGCTCCACATGCGGGTTTCACATGCCACCAACTCCACAGTCACAGGCAACTTCAGCGCCACAGCCGTTTTCAGATAGCCCTCAATGCAAAGGCTCTAGACGCAAATATTGGTGTGAGAGCTAATTCAATCAAGGAAACACTGCGTGTTGGTGAAGGGCATATTGAAGAAGGATCAGCCGAGTGGTTCTTGTGAGAGAACAACTCCATTTGGCTCACTAACTTCACACACCATCAGGCTTCCAAGCAGCTCTCAAGGAAACTCAGTTTTCACACTCTATGCTTAGTGCCCGTTGAGTGCATTATCTAGGAATGAACCTGGTAGAGCATCCCACAGAAACGAATGCTCCACATGCGGGTTTCACATGCCACCAACTCCACATTCACAGGCAACTTCAGCGCCACAGCCATTTTCAGATAGCCCTCAATGCAAAGGCTCTAGACGCAAATATTGGTGTGAGAGCTAATTCAATCAAGGAAACACTGCATGTTGGTGAAGGGCATATTGAAGAAGGATCAGCTGAGTGGTTCTTGTGGGAGAACAACTCCATTTGGCTCACTAACTTCACACACCATCAGGCTTCCAAGCAGCTCTCAAGGAAACTCAGTTTTCACACTCTATGCTTAGTGCCCTTTCAGTGCATTATCTAGGAATGAACCTGGTAGAGCATCCCACACAAACGAATGCTCCACATGCGGGGTTTCAACATGCCACCAACTCCACAGTCACAGGCAACGTCAGCGCCACAGCCGTTTTCAGAGAGCCCTCAATGCAAAGGCTCTAGACGCAAATATTGGTGTGAGAGCTAATTCAATCAAGGAAACACTGCATGTTGGTGAAGGGCATATTGAAGAAGGATCAGCCGAGTGGTTCTTGTGGGAGAACAACTCCATTTGGCTCACTAACTTCACACACCATCAGGCTTCCAAGCAGCTCTCAAGGAAACTCAGTTTTCACACTCTATGCTTAGTGCCCTTTCAGTGCATTATCTAGGAATGAACCTGGTAGAGCATCCCACACAAACGAATGCTCCACATGCGGGTTTCACATGCCACCAACTCCACATTCTCAGGCAACTTCAGCGCCACAGCCGTTTTCAGATAGCCCTCAATGCAAAGGCTCTAGACGCAAATATTGGTGTGAGAGCTAATTCAATCAAGGAAACACTGCATCTTGGTGAAGGGCATATTGAAGAAGGATCAGCCGAGTGGTTCTTGTGGCAGAACAACTCCATTTGGCTCACTAACTTCACACACCATCAGGCTTCCAAGCAGCTCTCAAGGAAACTCAGTTTTCACACTCTATGCTTAGTGCCCTTTCAGTGCATTATCTAGGAATGAACCTGGTAAAGCATCCCACACAAACGAATGCTCCACATGCGGGTTTCACATGCCACCAACTCCACAGTCACAGGCAACTTCAGCGCCACAGCCGTTTTCAGAGAGCCCTCAATGCAAAGGCTCTAGACGCAAATATTGGTGTGAGAGCTAATTCAATCAAGGAAACACTGCATGTTGGTGAAGGGCATATTGAAGAAGGATCAGCCGAGTGGTTCTTGTGGGAGAACAACTCCATTTGGCTCACTAACTTCACACACCATCAGGCTTCCAAGCAGCTCTCAAGGAAACTCAGTTTTCACACTCTATGCTTAGTGCCCTTTGAGAGCCTAGGACTGAAATGAAACTTGGTGAGCATCCCACACAAACGAATGCTCCACATACGGGTTTCACATGCCACCAACTCCACAGTCACAGGCAACTTCAGCGCCACAGCCGTTTTCAGATAGCCCTCAATGCAAAGGCTCTAGACGCAAATATTGGTGTGAGAGCTAATTCAATCAAGGAAACACTGCATGTTGGTGAAGGGCATATTGAAGAAGGATCAGCCGAGTGGTTCTTGTGGGAGAACAACTCCATTTGGCTCACTAACTTCACACACCATCAGGCTTCCAAGCAGCTCTCAATGAAACTCAGTTTTCACACTCTATGCTTAGTACCGTTTGAGTGCATTATCTAGGAATGAACCTGGTAGAGCATCCCACACAAACGAATGCTCCACATGCGGGTTTCACATGCCACCAACTCCACATTCACAGGCAACTTCAGCGCCACAGCCGTTTTCAGATAGCCCTCAATGCAAAGGCTCTAGACGCAAATATTGGTGTGAGAGCTAATTCAATCAAGGAAACACTGCATGTTGGTGAAGGGCATATTGAAGAAGGATCAGCCGAGTGGTTCTTGTGGCAGAACAACTCCATTTGGCTCACTAACTTCACACACCATCAGGCTTCCAAGCAGCTCTCAAGGAAACTCAGTTTTCACACTCTATGCTTAGTGCCCTTTGAGAGCCTAGGACTGAAATGAAACTTGGTGAGCATCCCACACAAACGAATGCTCCACATACGGGTTTCACATGCCACCAACTCCACAGTCACAGGCAACTTCAGCGCCACAGCCGTTTTCAGATAGCCCTCAATGCAAAGGCTCTAGACGCAAATATTGGTGTGAGAGCTAATTCAATCAAGGAAACACTGCATGTTGGTGAAGGGCATATTGAAGAAGGATCAGCCGAGTGGTTCTTGTGGGAGAACAACTCCATTTGGCTCACTAACTTCACACACCATCTGGCTTCCAAGCAGCTCTCAAGGAAACTCAGTTTTCACACTCTATGCTTAGTACCCTTTGAGTGCATTATCTAGGAATGAACCTGGTAGAGCATCCCACACAAACGAATGCTCCACATGCGGGTTTCACATGCCACCAACTCCACATTCACAGGCAACTTCAGCGCCACAGCCGTTTTCAGATAGCCCTCAATGCAAAGGCTCTAGACGCAAATATTGGTGTGAGAGCTAATTCAATCAAGGAAACACTGCATGTTGGTGAAGGGCATATTGAAGAAGGATCAGCCGAGTGGTTCTTGTGGGAGAACAACTCCATTTGGCTCACTAACTTCACACACCATCAGGCTTCCAAGCAGCTCTCAAGGAAACTCAGTTTTCACACTCTATGCTTAGTGCCCGTTGAGTGCATTATCTAGGAATGAACCTGGTAGAGCATCCCACACAAACGAATGCTCCACATGCGGGTTTCACATGCCACCAACTCCACAGTCACAGGCAACTTCAGCGCCACAGCCATTTTCAGATAGCCCTCAATGCAAAGGCTCTAGACGCAAATATTGGTGTGAGAGCTAATTCAATCAAGGAAACACTGCATGTTGGTGAAGGGCATATTGAAGAAGGATCAGCCGAGTGGTTCTTGTGGGAGAACAACTCCATTTGGCTCACTAACTTCACACACCATCAGGCTTCCAAGCAGCTCTCAAGGAAACTCAGTTTTCACACTCTATGCTTAGTGCCCTTTGAGAGCCTAGGACTGAAATGAAACTTGGTGAGCATCCCACACAAACGAATGCTCCACATACGGGTTTCACATGCCACCAACTCCACAGTCACAGGCAACTTCAGCGCCACAGCCGTTTTCAGATAGCCCTCAATGCAAAGGCTCTAGACGCAAATATTGGTGTGAGAGCTAATTCAATCAAGGAAACACTGCGTGTTGGTGAAGGGCATATTGAAGAAGGATCAGCCGAGTGGTTCTTGTGAGAGAACAACTCCATTTGGCTCACTAACTTCACACACCATCAGGCTTCCAAGCAGCTCTCAAGGAAACTCAGTTTTCACACTCTATGCTTAGTGCCCGTTGAGTGCATTATCTAGGAATGAACCTGGTAGAGCATCCCACAGAAACGAATGCTCCACATGCGGGTTTCACATGCCACCAACTCCACATTCACAGGCAACTTCAGCGCCACAGCCATTTTCAGATAGCCCTCAATGCAAAGGCTCTAGACGCAAATATTGGTGTGAGAGCTAATTCAATCAAGGAAACACTGCATGTTGGTGAAGGGCATATTGAAGAAGGATCAGCTGAGTGGTTCTTGTGGGAGAACAACTCCATTTGGCTCACTAACTTCACACACCATCAGGCTTCCAAGCAGCTCTCAAGCAAACTCAGTTTTCACACTCTATGCTTAGTGCCCTTTGAGTGCCTAGGACTGAAATGAAACTTGGTAGAGCATCCCACACAAACGAATGCTCCACATGCGGGTTTCACATGCCACCAACTCCACATTCACAGGCAACTTCAGCGCCAAAGCCGTTTTCAGATAGCCCTCAATGCAAAGGCTCTAGACGCAAATATTGGTGTGAGAGCTAATTCAATCAAGGAAACACTGCATGTTGGTGAAGAGCATATTTAAGAAGGATCAGCTGAGTGGTTCTTGTGGCAGAACAACTCCATTTGGCTCACTAACTTCACACACCATCAGGCTTCCAAGCAGCTCTCAAGGAAACTCAGTTTTCACACTCTATGCTTAGTGCCATTTGAGAGCCTAGGACTGAAATGAAACTTGGTGAGCATCCCACACAAACGAATGCTCCACATACGGGTTTCACATGCCACCAACTCCACAGTCACAGGCAACTTCAGCGCCACAGCCGTTTTCAGATAGCCCTCAATGCAAAGGATCTAGATGCAAATATTGGTGTGAGAGCTAATTCAATCAAGGAAACACTGCATGTTGGTGAAGGGCATATTGAAGAAGGATCAGCCGAGTGGTTCTTGTGGGAGAACAACTCCATTAGGCTCCCTAACTTCACACACCATCAGGCTTCCAAGCAGCTCTCAAGGAAACTCAGTTTTCACACTCTATGCTTAGTGCCCTTTCAGTGCATTATCTAGGAATGAACCTGGTAGAGCATCCCACACAAACGAATGCTCCACATGCGGGTTTCACATGCCACCAACTCCACAGTCACAGGCAACGTCAGCGCCACAGCCGTTTTCAGATAGCCCTCAATGCAAAGGCTCTAGACGCAAATATTGGTGTGAGAGCTAATTCAATCAAGGAAACACTGCATGTTGGTGAAGGGCATATTGAAGAAGGATCAGCCGAGTGGTTCTTGTGGCAGAACAACTCCATTTGGCTCACTAACTTCACACACCATCAGGCTTCCAAGCAGCTCTCAAGGAAACTCAGTTTTCACACTCTATGCTTAGTGCCCTTTGAGTCCATTATCTAGGAATGAACCTGGTAGAGCATCCCACACAAACGAATGCTCCACATGCGGGTTTCACATGCCACCAACTCCACAGTCACAGGCAACTTCAGCGCCACAGCCGTTTTCAGAGAGCCCTCAATGCAAAGGCTCTAGACGCAAATATTGGTGTGAGAGCTAATTCAATCAAGGAAACACTGCATGTTGGTGAAGGGCATATTGAAGAAGGATCAGCCGAGTGGTTCTTGTGGGAGAACAACTCCATTTGGCTCACTAACTTCACACACCATCAGGCTTCCAAGCAGCTCTCAAGGAAACTCAGTTTTCACACTCTATGCTTAGTGCCCTTTGAGTGCATTATCTAGGAATGAACCTGGTAAAGCATCCCACACAAACGAATGCTCCACATGCGGGTTTCACATGCCACCAACTCCACATTCACAGGCAACTTCAGCGCCACAGCCGTTTTCAGATAGCCCTCAATGCAAAGGCTCTAGACGCAAATATTGGTGTGAGAGCTAATTCTATCAAGGAAACACTGCATGTTGGTGAAGGGCATATTGAAGAAGGATCAGCCGAGTGGTTCTTGTGGGAGAACAACTCCATTGGGCTCACTAACTTCACACACCATCAGGCTTCCAAGCAGCTCTCAAGGAAACTCAGTTTTCACACTCTATGCTTAGTACCGTTAGAGTGCATTATCTAGGAATGAACCTGGTAGAGCATCCCACACAAACGAATGCTCCACATGCGGGTTTCACATGCCACCAACTCCACATTCACAGGCAACTTCAGCGCCACAGCCGTTTTCAGATAGCCCTCAATGCAAAGGCTCTAGACGCAAATATTGGTGTGAGAGCTAATTCAATCAAGGAAACACTGCGTGTTGGTAAAGGGCATATTGAAGAAGGATCAGCCGAGTGGTTCTTGTGGGAGAACAACTCCATTTGGCTCACTAACTTCACAAACCATCAGGCTTCCAAGCAGCTCTCAAGGAAACTCAGTTTTCACACTCTATGCTTAGTGCCCTTTCAGTGCATTATCTAGGAATGAACCTGGTAGAGCATCCCACACAAACGAATGCTCCACATGCGGGTTTCACATGCCACCAACTCCACAGTCACAGGCAACTTCAGCGCCACAGCCATTTTCAGATAGCCCTCAATGCAAAGGCTCTAGACGCAAATATTGGTGTGAGAGCTAATTCAATCAAGGAAACACTGCATGTTGGTGAAGGGCATATTGAAGAAGGATCAGCTGAGTGGTTCTTGTGGGAGAACAACTCCATTTGGCTCACTAACTTCACACACCATCAGGCTTCCAAGCAGCTCTCAAGGAAACTCAGTTTTCACACTCTATGCTTAGTGCCCTTTGAGTGCCTAGGACTGAAATGAAACTTGGTAGAGCATCCCACACAAACGAATGCTCCACATGCGGGTTTCACATGCCACCAACTCCACATTCACAGGCAACTTCAGCGCCAAAGCCGTTTTCAGATAGCCCTCAATGCAAAGGCTCTATACGCAAATATTGGTGTGAGAGCTAATTCAATTAAGAAACACTGCATGTTGGTGAAGAGCATATTGAAGATTGATCAGCCGAGTGGTTCTTGTGGGAGAACAACTCCATTTGGCTCACTAACTTCACACACCATCAGGCTTCCAAGCAGCTCTCAAGCAAACTCAGTTTTCACACTCTATGCTTAGTGCCCTTTCAGTGCATTATCTAGGAATGAACCTGGTAGAGCATCCCACACAAACGAATGCTCCACATACGGGTTTCACATGCCACCAACTCCACATTCTCAGGCAACTTCAGCGCCACAGCCGTTTTCAGATAGCCCTCAATGCAAAGGCTCTAGACGCAAATATTGGTGTGAGAGCTAATTCAATCAAGGAAACACTGCATGTTGGTGAAGGGCATATTGAAGAAGGATCAGCCGAGTGGTTCTTGTGGGAGAACAACTCCATTTGGCTCACTAACTTCACACACCATCAGGCTTCCAAGCAGCTCTCAAGGAAACTCAGTTTTCACACTCTATGCTTAGTGCCCTTTGAGTGCATTATCTAGGAATGAACCTGGTAAAGCATCCCACACAAACGAATGCTCCACATGCGGGTTTCACATGCCACCAACTCCACATTCACAGGCAACTTCAGCGCCACAGCCGTTTTCAGATAGCCCTCAATGCAAAGGCTCTAGACGCAAATATTTATGTGAGAGCTAATTCTATCAAGGAAACACTGCATGTTGGTGAAGGGCATATTGAAGAAGGATCAGCCGAGTGGTTCTTGTGGGAGAACAACTCCATTGGGCTCACTAACTTCACACACCATCAGGCTTCCAAGCAGCTCTCAAGGAAACTCAGTTTTCACACTCTATGCTTAGTACCGTTAGAGTGCATTATCTAGGAATGAACCTGGTAGAGCATCCCACACAAACGAATGCTCCACATGCGGGTTTCACATGCCACCAACTCCACATTCACAGGCAACTTCAGCGCCACAGCCGTTTTCAGATAGCCCTCAATGCAAAGGCTCTAGACGCAAATATTGGTGTGAGAGCTAATTCAATCAAGGAAACACTGCATGTTGTTGAAGGGCATATTGAAGAAGGATCAGCCGAGTGGTTCTTGTGGGAGAACAACTCCATTTGGCTCACTAACTTCACACACCATCAGGCTTCCAAGCAGCTCTCAAGGAAACTCAGTTTTCACACTCTATGCTTAGTGCCCGTTGAGTGCATTATCTAGGAATGAACCTGGTAGAGCATCCCACACAAACGAATGCTCCACATGCGGGTTTCACATGCCACCAACTCCACAGTCACAGGCAACTTCAGCGCCACAGCCATTTTCAGATAGCCCTCAATGCAAAGGCTCTAGACGCAAATATTGGTGTGAGAGCTAATTCAATCAAGGAAACACTGCATGTTGGTGAAGGGCATATTGAAGAAGGATCAGCCGAGTGGTTCTTGTGGGAGAACAACTCCATTTGGCTCACTAACTTCACACACCATCAGGCTTCCAAGCAGCTCTCAAGGAAACTCAGTTTTCACACTCTATGCTTAGTGCCCTTTGAGAGCCTAGGACTGAAATGAAACTTGGTGAGCATCCCACACAAACGAATGCTCCACATACGGGTTTCACATGCCACCAACTCCACAGTCACAGGCAACTTCAGCGCCACAGCCGTTTTCAGATAGCCCTCAATGCAAAGGCTCTAGACGCAAATATTGGTGTGAGAGCTAATTCAATCAAGGAAACACTGCATGTTGGTGAAGGGCATATTGAAGAAGGATCAGCCGAGTGGTTCTTGTGGGAGAACAACTCCATTTGCTCACTAACTTCACACACCATCAGGCTTCCAAGCAGCTCTCAAGGAAACTCAGTTTTCACACTCTATGCTTAGTGCCCGTTGAGTGCATTATCTAGGAATGAACCTGGTAGAGCATCCCACACAAACGAATGCTCCACATGCGGGTTTCACATGCCACCAACTCCACAGTCACAGGCAACTTCAGCGCCACAGCCATTTTCAGATAGCCCTCAATGCAAAGGCTCTAGACGCAAATATTGGTGTGAGAGCTAATTCAATCAAGGAAACACTGCATGTTGGTGAAGGGCATATTGAAGAAGGATCAGCCGAGTGGTTCTTGTGGGAGAACAACTCCATTTGGCTCACTAACTTCACACACCATCAGGCTTCCAAGCAGCTCTCAAGGAAACTCAGTTTTCACACTCTATGCTTAGTGCCCTTTGAGAGCCTAGGACTGAAATGAAACTTGGTGAGCATCCCACACAAACGAATGCTCCACATACGGGTTTCACATGCCACCAACTCCACAGTCACAGGCAACTTCAGCGCCACAGCCGTTTTCAGATAGCCCTCAATGCAAAGGCTCTAGACGCAAATATTGGTGTGAGAGCTAATTCAATCAAGGAAACACTGCATGTTGGTGAAGGGCATATTGAAGAAGGATCAGCCGAGTGGTTCTTGTGGGAGAACAACTCCATTTGGCTCACTAACTTCACACACCATCAGGCTTCCAAGCAGCTCTCAAGGAAACTCAGTTTTCACACTCTATGCTTAGTACCGTTTGAGTGCATTATCTAGGAATGAACCTGGTAGAGCATCCCACACAAACGAATGCTCCACATGCGGGTTTCACATGCCACCAACTCCACATTCACAGGCAACTTCAGCGCCACAGCCGTTTTCAGATAGCCCTCAATGCAAAGGCTCTAGACGCAAATATTGGTGTGAGAGCTAATTCAATCAAGGAAACACTGCATGGTTGGTTGAAAAGGGCATATTGAAGAAGAGCCGAGTGGTTCTTGTGGCAGAACAACTCCATTTGGCTCACTAACTTCACACACCATCAGGCTTCCAAGCAGCTCTCAAGGAAACTCAGTTTTCACACTCTATGCTTAGTGCCCTTTGAGAGCCTAGGACTGAAATGAAACTTGGTGAGCATCCCACACAAACGAATGCTCCACATACGGGTTTCACATGCCACCAACTCCACATTCACAGGCAACTTCAGCGCCACAGCCGTTTCAGATAGCCCTCAATGCAAAGGCTCTAGACGCAAATATTGGTGTGAGAGCTAATTCAATCAAGGAAACACTGCAAGTTGGTGAAGGGCATATTGAAGAAGGATCAGCCGAGTGGTTCTTGTGGGAGAACAACTCCATTTGGCTCACTAACTTCACACACCATCTGGCTTCCAAGCAGCTCTCAAGGAAACTCAGTTTTCACACTCTATGCTTAGTACCCTTTGAGTGCATTATCTAGGAATGAACCTGGTAGAGCATCCCACACAAACGAATGCTCCACATGCGGGTTTCACATGCCACCAACTCCACATTCACAGGCAACTTCAGCGCCACAGCCATTTTCAGATAGCCCTCAATGCAAAGGCTCTAGACGCAAATATTGGTGTGAGAGCTAATTCAATCAAGGAAACACTGCATGTTGGTGAAGGGCATATTGAAGAAGGATCAGCCGAGTGGTTCTTGTGGGAGAACAACTCCATTTGGCTCACTAACTTCACACACCATCAGGCTTCCAAGCAGCTCTCAAGGAAACTCAGTTTTCACACTCTATGCTTAGTGCCCGTTGAGTGCATTATCTAGGAATGAACCTGGTAGAGCATCCCACACAAACGAATGCTCCACATGCGGGTTTCACATGCCACCAACTCCACACTCACAGGCAACTTCAGCGCCACAGCCATTTTCAGATAGCCCTCAATGCAAAGGCTCTAGACGCAAATATTGGTGTGAGAGCTAATTCAATCAAGGAAACACTGCATGTTGGTGAAGGGCATATTGAAGAAGGATCAGCCGAGTGGTTCTTGTGGGAGAACAACTCCATTTGGCTCACTAACTTCACACACCATCAGGCTTCCAAGCAGCTCTCAAGGAAACTCAGTTTTCACACTCTATGCTTAGTGCCCTTTGAGAGCCTAGGACTGAAATGAAACTTGGTGAGCATCCCACACAAACGAATGCTCCACATACGGGTTTCACATGCCACCAACTCCACAGTCACAGGCAACTTCAGCGCCACAGCCGTTTTCAGATAGCCCTCAATGCAAAGGCTCTAGACGCAAATATTGGTGTGAGAGCTAATTCAATCAAGGAAACACTGCATGTTGGTGAAGGGCATATTTAAGAAGGATCAGCCGAGTGGTTCTTGTGGGAGAACAACTCCATTTGGCTCACTAACTTCACACACCATCAGGCTTCCAAGCAGCTCTCAAGGAAACTCAGTTTTCACACTCTATGCTTAGTACCCTTTGAGTGCATTATCTAGGAATGAACCTGGTAGAGCATCCCACACAAACGAATGCTCCACATGCGGGTTTCACATGCCACCAACTCCACATTCACAGGCAACTTCAGCGCCACAGCCGTTTTCAGATAGCCCTCAATGCAAAGGCTCTAGACGCAAATATTGGTGTGAGAGCTAATTCAATCAAGGAAACACTGCATGTTGGTGAAGGGCATATTGAAGAAGGATCAGCCGAGTGGTTCTTGTGGCAGAACAACTCCATTTGGCTCACTAACTTCACACACCATCAGGCTTCCAAGCAGCTCTCAATGAAACTCAGTTTTCACACTCTATGCTTAGTGCCCTTTGAGAGCCTAGGACTGAAATGAAACTTGGTGAGCATCCCACACAAACGAATGCTCCACATGCGGGTTTCACATGCCACCAACTCCACAGTCACAGGCAACTTCAGCGCCACAGCCGTTTTCAGATAGCCCTCAATGCAAAGGCTCTAGACGCAAATATTGGTGTGAGAGCTAATTCAATCAAGGAAACACTGCATGTTGGTGAAGGGCATATTGAAGAAGGATCAGCCGAGTGGTTCTTGTGGGAGAACAACTCCATTTGGCTCACTAACTTCACACACCATTAGGCTTCCAAGCAGCTCTCAAGGAAACTCAGTTTTCACACTCTATGCTTAGTACCGTTTGAGTGCATTATCTAGGAATGAACCTGGTAGAGCATCCCACACAAACGAATGCTCCACATGCGGGTTTCACATGCCACCAACTCCACAGTCACAGGCAACTTCAGCGCCACAGCCGTTTTCAGATAGCCCTCAATGCAAAGGCTCTAGACGCAAATATTGGTGTGAGAGCTAATTCAATCAAGGAAACACTGCGTGTTGGTGAAGGGCATATTGAAGAAGGATCAGCCGAGTGGTTCTTGTGAGAGAACAACTCCATTTGGCTCACTAACTTCACACACCATCAGGCTTCCAAGCAGCTCTCAAGGAAACTCAGTTTTCACACTCTATGCTTAGTGCCCTTTGAGAGCCTAGGACTGAAATGAAACTTGGTGAGCATCCCACACAAACGAATGCTCCACATACGGGTTTCACATGCCACCAACACCACAGTCACAGGCAACTTCAGCGCCACAGCCGTTTTCAGATAGCCCTCAATGCAAAGGCTCTAGACGCAAATATTGGTGTGAGAGCTAATTCAATCAAGGAAACACTGCATGTTGGTGAAGGGCATATTTAAGAAGGATCAGCCGAGTGGTTCTTGTGGGAGAACAACTCCATTTGGCTCACTAACTTCACACACCATCAGGCTTCCAAGCAGCTCTCAAGGAAACTCAGTTTTCACACTCTATGCTTAGTACCCTTTGAGTGCATTATCTAGGAATGAACCTGGTAGAGCATCCCACACAAACGAATGCTCCACATGCGGGTTTCACATGCCACCAACTCCACATTCACAGGCAACTTCAGCGCCACAGCCGTTTTCAGATAGCCCTCAATGCAAAGGCTCTAGACGCAAATATTGGTGTGAGAGCTAATTCAATCAAGGAAACACTGCATGTTGGTGAAGGGCATATTGAAGAAGGATCAGCCGAGTGGTTCTTGTGGCAGAACAACTCCATTTGGCTCACTAACTTCACACACCATCAGGCTTCCAAGCAGCTCTCAAGGAAACTCAGTTTTCACACTCTATGCTTAGTGCCCTTTGAGAACCTAGGACTGAAATGAAACTTGGTGAGCATCCCACACAAACGAATGCTCCACATGCGGGTTTCACATGCCACCAACTCCACAGTCACAGGCAACTTCAGCGCCACAGCCGTTTTCAGATAGCCCTCAATGCAAAGGCTCTAGACGCAAATATTGGTGTGAGAGCTAATTCAATCAAGGAAACACTGCATGTTGGTGAAGGGCATATTGAAGAAGGATCAGCCGAGTGGTTCTTGTGGGAGAACAACTCCATTTGGCTCACTAACTTCACACACCATTAGGCTTCCAAGCAGCTCTCAAGGAAACTCAGTTTTCACACTCTATGCTTAGTACCGTTTGAGTGCATTATCTAGGAATGAACCTGGTAGAGCATCCCACACAAACGAATGCTCCACATGCGGGTTTCACATGCCACCAACTCCACAGTCACAGGCAACTTCAGCGCCACAGCCGTTTTCAGATAGCCCTCAATGCAAAGGCTCTAGACGCAAATATTGGTGTGAGAGCTAATTCAATCAAGGAAACACTGCGTGTTGGTGAAGGGCATATTGAAGAAGGATCAGCCGAGTGGTTCTTGTGAGAGAACAACTCCATTTGGCTCACTAACTTCACACACCATCAGGCTTCCAAGCAGCTCTCAAGGAAACTCAGTTTTCACACTCTATGCTTAGTGCCCGTTGAGTGCATTATCTAGGAATGAACCTGGTAGAGCATCCCACAGAAACGAATGCTCCACATGCGGGTTTCACATGCCACCAACTCCACATTCACAGGCAACTTCAGCGCCACAGCCATTTTCAGATAGCCCTCAATGCAAAGGCTCTAGACGCAAATATTGGTGTGAGAGCTAATTCAATCAAGGAAACACTGCATGTTGGTGAAGGCATATTGAAGAAGGATCAGCTGAGTGGTTCTTGTGGGAGAACAACTCCATTTGGCTCACTAACTTCACACACCATCAGGCTTCCAAGCAGCTCTCAAGGAAACTCAGTTTTCACACTCTATGCTTAGTGCCCTTTGAGTGCCTAGGACTGAAATGAAACTTGGTAGAGCATCCCACACAAACGAATGCTCCACATGCGGGTTTCACATGCCACCAACTCCACATTCACAGGCAACTTCAGCGCCAAAGCCGTTTTCAGATAGCCTCAATGCAAAGGCTCTAGACGCAAATATTGGTGTGAGAGCTAATTCAATCAAGGAAACACTGCATGTTGGTGAAGAGCATATTTAAGAAGGATCAGCTGAGTGGTTCTTGTGGCAGAACAACTCCATTTGGCTCACTAACTTCACACACCATCAGGCTTCCAAGCAGCTCTCAAGGAAACTCAGTTTTCACACTCTATGCTTAGTGCCATTTGAGAGCCTAGGACTGAAATGAATCTTGGTGAGCATCCCACACAAACGAATGCTCCACATACGGGTTTCACATGCCACCAACTCCACAGTCACAGGCAACTTCAGCGCCACAGCCGTTTTCAGATAGCCCTCAATGCAAAGGATCTAGATGCAAATATTGGTGTGAGAGCTAATTCAATCAAGGAAACACTGCATGTTGGTGAAGGGCATATTGAAGAAGGATCAGCCGAGTGGTTCTTGTGGGAGAACAACTCCATTTGGCTCCCTAACTTCACACACCATCAGGCTTCCAAGCAGCTCTCAAGGAAACTCAGTTTTCACACTCTATGCTTAGTGCCCTTTCAGTGCATTATCTAGGAATGAACCTGGTAGAGCATCCCACACAAACGAATGCTCCACATGCGGGTTTCACATGCCACCAACTCCACAGTCACAGGCAACGTCAGCGCCACAGCCGTTTTCAGAGAGCCCTCAATGCAAAGGCTCTAGACGCAAATATTGTTGTGAGAGCTAATTCAATCAAGGAAACACTGCATGTTGGTGAAGGGCATATTGAAGAAGGATCAGCCGAGTGGTTCTTGTGGGAGAACAACTCCATTTGGCTCACTAACTTCACACACCATCAGGCTTCCAAGCAGCTCTCAAGGAAACTCAGTTTTCACACTCTATGCTTAGTGCCCTTTCAGTGCATTATCTAGGAATGAACCTGGTAGAGCATCCCACACAAACGAATGCTCCACATGCGGGTTTCACATGCCACCAACTCCACATTCTCAGGCAACTTCAGCGCCACAGCCGTTTTCAGATAGCCCTCAATGCAAAGGCTCTAGACGCAAATATTGGTGTGAGAGCTAATTCAATCAAGGAAACACTGCATGTTGGTGAAGGGCATATTGAAGAAGGATCAGCCGAGTGGTTCTTGTGGCAGAACAACTCCATTTGGCTCACTAACTTCACACACCATCAGGCTTCCAAGCAGCTCTCAAGGAAACTCAGTTTTCACACTCTATGCTTAGTGCCCTTTCAGTGCATTATCTAGGAATGAACCTGGTAAAGCATCCCACACAAACGAATGCTCCACATGCGGGTTTCACATGCCACCAACTCCACAGTCACAGGCAACTTCAGCGCCACAGCCGTTTTCAGAGAGCCCTCAATGCAAAGGCTCTAGACGCAAATATTGGTGTGAGAGCTAATTCAATCAAGGAAACACTGCATGTTGGTGAAGGGCATATTGAAGAAGGATCAGCCGAGTGGTTCTTGTGGGAGAACAACTCCATTTGGCTCACTAACTTCACACACCATCAGGCTTCCAAGCAGCTCTCAAGGAAACTCAGTTTTCACACTCTATGCTTAGTGCCCTTTGAGTGCATTATCTAGGAATGAACCTGGTAAAGCATCCCACACAAACGAATGCTCCACATGCGGGTTTCACATGCCACCAACTCCACATTCACAGGCAACTTCAGCGCCACAGCCGTTTTCAGATAGCCCTCAATGCAAAGGCTCTAGACGCAAATATTGGTGTGAGAGCTAATTCTATCAAGGAAACACTGCATGTTGGTGAAGGGCATATTGAAGAAGGATCAGCCGAGTGGTTCTTGTGGGAGAACAACTCCATTGGGCTCACTAACTTCACACACCATCAGGCTTCCAAGCAGCTCTCAAGGAAACTCAGTTTTCACACTCTATGCTTAGTACCGTTAGAGTGCATTATCTAGGAATGAACCTGGTAGAGCATCCCACACAAACGAATGCTCCACATGCGGGTTTCACATGCCACCAACTCCACATTCACAGGCAACTTCAGCGCCACAGCCGTTTTCAGATAGCCCTCAATGCAAAGGCTCTAGACGCAAATATTGGTGTGAGAGCTAATTCAATCAAGGAAACACTGCGTGTTGGTAAAGGGCATATTGAAGAAGGATCAGCCGAGTGGTTCTTGTGGAGAACAACTCCATTTGGCTCACTAACTTCACAAACCATCAGGCTTCCAAGCAGCTCTCAAGGAAACTCAGTTTTCACACTCTATGCTTAGTGCCCTTTCAGTGCATTATCTAGGAATGAACCTGGTAGAGCATCCCACACAAACGAATGCTCCACATGCGGGTTTCACATGCCACCAACTCCACAGTCACAGGCAACTTCAGCGCCACAGCCATTTTCAGATAGCCCTCAATGCAAAGGCTCTAGACGCAAATATTGGTGTGAGAGCTAATTCAATCAAGGAAACACTGCATGTTGGTGAAGGGCATATTGAAGAAGGATCAGCTGAGTGGTTCTTGTGGGAGAACAACTCCATTTGGCTCACTAACTTCACACACCATCAGGCTTCCAAGCAGCTCTCAAGGAAACTCAGTTTTCACACTCTATGCTTAGTGCCCTTTGAGTGCCTAGGACTGAAATGAAACTTGGTAGAGCATCCCACACAAACGAATGCTCCACATGCGGGTTTCACATGCCACCAACTCCACATTCACAGGCAACTTCAGCGCCAAAGCCGTTTTCAGATAGCCCTCAATGCAAAGGCTCTAGACGCAAATATTGGTGTGAGAGCTAATTCAATTAAGAAACACTGCATGTTGGTGAAGAGCATATTGAAGATTGATCAGCCGAGTGGTTCTTGTGGGAGAACAACTCCATTTGGCTCACTAACTTCACACACCATCAGGCTTCCAAGCAGCTCTCAAGGAAACTCAGTTTTCACACTCTATGCTTAGTGCCCTTTCAGTGCATTATCTAGGAATGAACCTGGTAGAGCATCCCACACAAACGAATGCTCCACATGCGGGTTTCACATGCCACCAACTCCACATTCACAGGCAACTTCAGCGCCACAGCCGTTTTCAGATAGCCCTCAATGCAAAGGCTCTAGACGCAAATATTGGTGTGAGAGCTAATTCAATCAAGGAAACACTGCATGTTGGTGAAGGGCATATTGAAGAAGGATCAGCCGAGTGGTTCTTGTGGGAGAACAACTCCATTTGGCTCACTAACTTCACACACCATCAGGCTTCCAAGCAGCTCTCAAGGAAACTCAGTTTTCACACTCTATGCTTAGTGCCCTTTCAGTGCATTATCTAGGAATGAACCTGGTAGAGCATCCCACACAAACGAATGCTCCACATGCGGGTTTCACATGCCACCAACTCCACATTCACAGGCAACTTCAGCGCCACAGCCGTTTTCAGATAGCCCTCAATGCAAAGGCTCTAGACGCAAATATTGGTGTGAGAGCTAATTCTATCAAGGAAACACTGCATGTTGGTGAAGGGCATATTGAAGAAGGATCAGCCGAGTGGTTCTTGTGGGAGAACAACTCCATTGGGCTCACTAACTTCACACACCATCAGGCTTCCAAGCAGCTCTCAAGGAAACTCAGTTTTCACACTCTATGCTTAGTACCGTTAGAGTGCATTATCTAGGAATGAACCTGGTAGAGCATCCCACACAAACGAATGCTCCACATGCGGGTTTCACATGCCACCAACTCCACATTCACAGGCAACTTCAGCGCCACAGCCGTTTTCAGATAGCCCTCAATGCAAAGGCTCTAGACGCAAATATTGGTGTGAGAGCTAATTCAATCAAGGAAACACTGCATGTTGTTGAAGGGCATATTGAAGAAGGATCAGCCGAGTGGTTCTTGTGGGAGAACAACTCCATTTGGCTCACTAACTTCACACACCATCAGGCTTCCAAGCAGCTCTCAAGGAAACTCAGTTTTCACACTCTATGCTTAGTGCCCGTTGCGTGCATTATCTAGGAATGAACCTGGTAGAGCATCCCACACAAACGAATGCTCCACATGCGGGTTTCACATGCCACCAACTCCACAGTCACAGGCAACTTCAGCGCCACAGCCATTTTCAGATAGCCCTCAATGCAAAGGCTCTAGACGCAAATATTGGTGTTAGAGCTAATTCAATCAAGGAAACACTGCATGTTGGTGAAGGGCATATTGAAGAAGGATCAGCCGAGTGGTTCTTGTGGGAGAACAACTCCATTTGGCTCACTAACTTCACACACCATCAGGCTTCCAAGCAGCTCTCAAGGAAACTCAGTTTTCACACTCTATGCTTAGTGCCCTTTGAGAGCCTAGGACTGAAATGAAACTTGGTGAGCATCCCACACAAACGAATGCTCCACATACGGGTTTCACATGCCACCAACTCCACAGTCACAGGCAACTTCAGCGCCACAGCCGTTTTCAGATAGCCCTCAATGCAAAGGCTCTAGACGCAAATATTGGTGTGAGAGCTAATTCAATCAAGGAAACACTGCATGTTGGTGAAGGGCATATTGAAGAAGGATCAGCCGAGTGGTTCTTGTGGCAGAACAACTCCATTTGGCTCACTAACTTCACACACCATCAGGCTTCCAAGCAGCTCTCAAGGAAACTCAGTTTTCACACTCTATGCTTAGTGCCCTTTGAGAGCCTAGGACTGAAATGAAACTTGGTGAGCATCCCACACAAACGAATGCTCCACATACGGGTTTCACATGCCACCAACTCCACAGTCACAGGCAACTTCAGCGCCACAGCCGTTTTCAGATAGCCCTCAATGCAAAGGCTCTAGACGCAAATATTGGTGTGAGAGCTAATTCAATCAAGGAAACACTGCATGTTGGTGAAGGGCATATTGAAGAAGGATCAGCCGAGTGGTTCTTGTGGAGAACAACTCCATTTGGCTCACTAACTTCACACACCATTAGGCTTCCAAGCAGCTCTCAAGGAAACTCAGTTTTCACACTCTATGCTTAGTACCGTTTGAGTGCATTATCTAGGAATGAACCTGGTAGAGCATCCCACACAAACGAATGCTCCACATGCGGGTTTCACATGCCACCAACTCCACATTCACAGGCAACTTCAGCGCCACAGCCGTTTTCAGATAGCCCTCAATGCAAAGGCTCTAGACGCAAATATTGGTGTGAGAGCTAATTCAATCAAGGAAACACTGCGTGTTGGTAAAGGGCATATTGAAGAAGGATCAGCCGAGTGGTTCTTGTGGGAGAACAACTCCATTTGGCTCACTAACTTCACAAACCATCAGGCTTCCAAGCAGCTCTCAAGGAAACTCAGTTTTCACACTCTATGCTTAGTGCCCTTTCAGTGCATTATCTAGGAATGAACCTGGTAGAGCATCCCACACAAACGAATGCTCCACATGCGGGTTTCACATGCCACCAACTCCACAGTCACAGGCAACTTCAGCGCCACAGCCATTTTCAGATAGCCCTCAATGCAAAGGCTCTAGACGCAAATATTGGTGTGAGAGCTAATTCAATCAAGGAAACACTGCATGTTGGTGAAGGGCATATTGAAGAAGGATCAGCTGAGTGGTTCTTGTGGGAGAACAACTCCATTTGGCTCACTAACTTCACACACCATCAGGCTTCCAAGCAGCTCTCAAGGAAACTCAGTTTTCACACTCTATGCTTAGTGCCCTTTGAGTGCCTAGGACTGAAATGAAACTTGGTAGAGCATCCCACACAAACGAATGCTCCACATGCGGGTTTCACATGCCACCAACTCCACATTCACAGGCAACTTCAGCGCCAAAGCCGTTTTCAGATAGCCCTCAATGCAAAGGCTCTAGACGCAAATATTGGTGTGAGAGCTAATTCAATCAAGAAACACTGCATGTTGGTGAAGAGCATATTGAAGATTGATCAGCCGAGTGGTTCTTGTGGGAGAACAACTCCATTTGGCTCACTAACTTCACACACCATCAGGCTTCCAAGCAGCTCTCAAGGAAACTCAGTTTTCACACTCTATGCTTAGTGCCATTTGAGAGCCTAGGACTGAAATGAAACTTGGTGAGCATCCCACACAAACGAATGCTCCACATACGGGTTTCACATGCCACCAACTCCACAGTCACAGGCAACTTCAGCGCCACAGCCGTTTTCAGATAGCCCTCAATGCAAAGGATCTAGATGCAAATATTGGTGTGAGAGCTAATTCAATCAAGGAAACACTGCATGTTGGTGAAGGGCATATTGAAGAATGATCAGCCGAGTGGTTCTTGTGGGAGAACAACTCCATTTGGCTCATTAACTTCACACACCATCAGGCTTCCAAGCAGCTCTCAAGGAAACTCAGTTTTCACACTCTATGCTTAGTGCCCTTTCAGTGCATTATCTAGGAATGAACCTGGTAGAGCATCCCACACAAACGAATGCTCCACATGCGGGTTTCACATGCCACCAACTCCACATTCTCAGGCAACTTCAGCGCCACAGCCGTTTTCAGATAGCCCTCAATGCAAAGGCTCTAGACGCAAATATTGGTGTGAGAGCTAATTCAATCAAGGAAACACTGCATGTTGGTGAAGGGCATATTGAAGAAGGATCAGCCGAGTGGTTCTTGTGGGAGAACAACTCCATTTGGCTCACTAACTTCACACACCATCAGGCTTCCAAGCAGCTCTCAAGGAAACTCAGTTTTCACACTCTATGCTTAGTGCCCTTTCAGTGCATTATCTAGGAATGAACCTGGTAGAGCATCCCACACAAACGAATGCTCCACATGCGGGTTTCACATGCCACCAACTCCACATTCTCAGGCAACTTCAGCGCCACAGCCGTTTTCAGATAGCCCTCAATGCAAAGGCTCTAGACGCAAATATTGGTGTGAGAGCTAATTCAATCAAGGAAACACTGCATGTTGGTGAAGGGCATATTGAAGAAGGATCAGCCGAGTGGTTCTTGTGGCAGAACAACTCCATTTGGCTCACTAACTTCACACACCATCAGGCTTCCAAGCAGCTCTCAAGGAAACTCAGTTTTCACACTCTATGCTTAGTGCCCTTTGAGTGCATTATCTAGGAATGAACCTGGTAAAGCATCCCACACAAACGAATGCTCCACATGCGGGTTTCACATGCCACCAACTCCACAGTCACAGGCAACTTCAGCGCCGCAGTCGTTTTCAGATAGCCCTCAATGCAAAGGCTCTAGACGCAAATATTGGTGTGAGAGCTAATTCAATCAAGGAAACACTGCATGTTGGTGAAGGGCATATTGAAGAAGGATCAGCCGAGTGGTTCTTGTGGGAGAACAACTCCATTTGGCTCACTAACTTCACACACCATCAGGCTTCCAAGCAGCTCTCAAGGAAACTCAGTTTTCACACTCTATGCTTAGTGCCCTTTCAGTGCATTATCTAGGAATGAACCTGGTAGAGCATCCCACACAAACGAATGCTCCACATGCGGGTTTCACATGCCACCAACTCCACATTCACAGGCAACTTCAGCGCCACAGCCGATTTCAGATAGCCCTCAATGCAAAGGCTCTAGACGCAAATATTGGTGTGAGAGCTAATTCAATCAAGGAAACACTGCATGTTGGTGAAGGGCATATTGAAGAAGGATCAGCCGAGTGGTTCCTGTTGGAGAACAACTCCATTTGGCTCACTAACTTCACACACCATCAGGCTTCCAAGCAGCTCTCAAGCAAACTCAGTTTTCACACTGTATGCTTAGTGCCCTTTGAGTGCCTAGGACTGAAATGAAGCTTGGTGAGCATCCCACACAAACGAATGCTCCACATGCGGGTTTCACATGCCACTAACTCCACATTCACAGGCAACTTCAGCGCCACAGCCGTTTTCAGATAGCCCTCAATGCAAAGGCTCTAGACGCAAATATTGGTGTGAGAGCTAATTCAATCAAGGAAACACTGCATGTTGGTGAAGGGCATATTGAAGAAGGATCAGCCGAGTGGTTCTTGTGGGAGAACAACTCCATTTGGCTCACTAACTTCACACACCATCAGGCTTCCAAGCAGCTCTCAAGGAAACTCAGTTGTCACACTCTAGGCTTAGTGCCCTTTCAGTGCATTATCTAGGAATGAACCTGGTAGAGCATCCCACACAAACGAATGCTCCACATGCGGGTTTCACATGCCACCAACTCCACATTCTCAGGCAACTTCAGCGCCACAGCCGTTTTCAGATAGCCCTCAATGCAAAGGCTCTAGACGCAAATATTGGTGTGAGAGCTAATTCAATCAAGGAAACACTGCATGTTGGTGAAGGGCATATTGAAGAAGGATCAGCCGAGTGGTTCTTGTGGGAGAACAACTCCATTTGGCTCACTAACTTCACACACCATCAGGCTTCCAAGCAGCTCTCAAGGAAACTCAGTTTTCACACTCTATGCTTAGTGCCCTTTCAGTGCATTATCTAGGAATGAACATGGTAGAGCATCCACACAAACGAATGCTCCACATGCGGGTTTCACATGCCACCAACTCCACATTCTCAGGCAACTTCAGCGCCACAGCCGTTTTCAGATAGCCCTCAATGCAAAGGCTCTAGACGCAAATATTGGTGTGAGAGCTAATTCAATCAAGGAAACACTGCATGTTGGTGAAGGGCATATTGAAGAAGGATCAGCCGAGTGGTTCTTGTGGGAGAACAACTCCATTTGGCTCACTAACTACACACACCATCAGGCTTCCAAGCAGCTCTCAAGGAAACTCAGTTGTCACACTCTAGGCTTAGTGCCCTTTCAGTGCATTATCTAGGAATGAACCTGGTAGAGCATCCCACACAAACGAATGCTCCACATGCGGGTTTCACATGCCACCAACTCCACATTCTCAGGCAACTTCAGCGCCACAGCCGTTTTCAGATAGCCCTCAATGCAAAGGCTCTAGACGCAAATATTGGTGTGAGAGCTAATTCAATCAAGGAAACACTGCATGTTGGTGAAGGGCATATTGAAGAAGGATCAGCCGAGTGGTTCTTGTGGGAGAACAACTCCATTTGGCTCACTAACTTCACACACCATCAGGCTTCCAAGCAGCTCTCAAGGAAACTCAGTTTTCACACTCTATGCTTAGTGCCCTTTCAGTGCATTATCTAGGAATGAACCTGGTAGAGCATCCCACACAAACGAATGCTCCACATGCGGGTTTCACATGCCACCAACTCCACATTCTCAGGCAACTTCAGCGCCACAGCCGTTTTCAGATAGCCCTCAATGCAAAGGCTCTAGACGCAAATATTGGTGTGAGAGCATAATTCAATCAAGGAAACACTGCATGTTGGTGAAGGGCATATTGAAGAAGGATCAGCCGAGTGGTTCTTGTGGCAGAACAACTCCATTTGGCTCACTAACTTCACACACCATCAGGCTTCCAAGCAGCTCTCAAGGAAACTCAGTTTTCACACTCTATGCTTAGTGCCCTTTGAGTGCATTATCTAGGAATGAACCTGGTAAAGCATCCCACACAAACGAATGCTCCACATGCGGGTTTCACATGCCACCAACTCCACAGTCACAGGCAACTTCAGCGCCGCAGCCGTTTTCAGATAGCCCTCAATGCAAAGGCTCTAGACGCAAATATTGGTGTGAGAGCTAATTCAATCAAGGAAACACTGCATGTTGGTGAAGGGCATATTGAAGAAGGATCAGCCGAGTGGTTCTTGTGGGAGAACAACTCCATTTGGCTCACTAACTTCACACACCATCAGGCTTCCAAGCAGCTCTCAAGGAAACTCAGTTTTCACACTCTATGCTTAGTGCCCTTTGAGTGCATTATCTAGGAATGAACCTGGTAGAGCATCCCACACAAACGAATGCTCCACATGCGGGTTTCACATGCCACCAACTGCACATTCACAGGCAACTTCAGCGCCACAGCCGATTTCAGATAGCCCTCAATGCAAAGGCTCTAGACGCAAATATTGGTGTGAGAGCTAATTCAATCAAGGAAACACTGCATGTTGGTGAAGGGCATATTGAAGAAGGATCAGCCGAGTGGTTCCTGTTGGAGAACAACTCCATTTGGCTCACTAACTTCACACACCATCAGGCTTCCAAGCAGCTCTCAAGCAAACTCAGTTTTCACACTGTATGCTTAGTGCCCTTTGAGTGCCTAGGACTGAAATGAAGCTTGGTGAGCATCCCACACAAACGAATGCTCCACATGCGGGTTTCACATGCCACTAACTCCACATTCACAGGCAACTTCAGCGCCACAGCCGTTTTCAGATAGCCCTCAATGCAAAGGCTCTAGACGCAAATATTGGTGTGAGAGCTAATTCAATCAAGGAAACACTGCATGTTGGTGAAGGGCATATTGAAGAAGGATCAGCCGAGTGGTTCTTGTGGGAGAACAACTCCATTTGGCTCACTAACTTCACACACCATCAGGCTTCCAAGCAGCTCTCAAGGAAACTCAGTTGTCACACTCTAGGCTTAGTGCCCTTTCAGTGCATTATCTAGGAATGAACCTGGTAGAGCATCCCACACAAACGAATGCTCCACATGCGGGTTTCACATGCCACCAACTCCACATTCTCAGGCAACTTCAGCGCCACAGCCGTTTTCAGATAGCCCTCAATGCAAAGGCTCTAGACGCAAATATTGGTGTGAGAGCTAATTCAATCAAGGAAACACTGCATGTTGGTGAAGGGCATATTGAAGAAGGATCAGCCGAGTGGTTCTTGTGGGAGAACAACTCCATTTGGCTCACTAACTTCACACACCATCAGGCTTCCAAGCAGCTCTCAAGGAAACTCAGTTTTCACACTCTATGCTTAGTGCCCTTTCAGTGCATTATCTAGGAATGAACATGGTAGAGCATCCCACACAAACGAATGCTCCACATGCGGGTTTCACATGCCACCAACTCCACATTCACAGGCAACTTCAGCGCCACAGCCGTTTTCAGATAGCCCTCAATGCAAAGGCTCTAGACGCAAATATTGGTGTGAGAGCTAATTCAATTAAGGAAACACTGCATGTTGGTGAAGGGCATATTGAAGAAGGATCAGCCGAGTGGTTCTTGTGGGAGAACAACTCCATTGGGCTCACTAACTTCACACACCATCAGGCTTCCAAGCAGCTCTCAAGGAAACTCAGTTTTCACACTCTATGCTTAGTGCCCTTTCAGTGCATTATCTAGGAATGAACCTGGTAGAGCATCCCACACAAACGAATGCTCCACATGCGGGTTTCACATGCCACCAACTCCACAGTCACAGGCAACTTCAGCGCCACAGCCGTTTTCAGATAGCCCTCAATGCAAAGGATCTAGATGCAAATATTGGTGTGAGAGCTAATTCAATCAAGGAAACACTGCATGTTGGTGAAGGGCATATTGAAGAAGGATCAGCCGAGTGGTTCTTGTGGGAGAACAACTCCATTTGGCTCATTAACTTCACACACCATCAGGCTTCCAAGCAGCTCTCAAGGAAACTCAGTTTTCACACTCTATGCTTAGTGCCCTTTGAGTGCATTATCTAGGAATGAACCTGGTAGAGCATCCCACACAAACGAATGCTCCACATGCGGGTTTCACATGCCACCAACTCCACATTCTCAGGCAACTTCAGCGCCACAGCCGTTTTCAGATAGCCCTCAATGCAAAGGCTCTAGACGCAAATATTGGTGTGAGAGCTAATTCAATCAAGGAAACACTGCATGTTGGTGAAGGGCATATTGAAGAAGGATCAGCCGAGTGGTTCTTGTGGGAGAACAACTCCATTTGGCTCACTAACTTCACACACCATCAGGCTTCCAAGCAGCTCTCAAGGAAACTCAGTTTTCACACTCTATGCTTAGTGCCCTTTCAGTGCATTATCTAGGAATGAACCTGGTAGAGCATCCCACACAAACGAATGCTCCACATGCGGGTTTCACATGCCACCAACTCCACATTCTCAGGCAACTTCAGCGCCACAGCCGTTTTCAGATAGCCCTCAATGCAAAGGATCTAGACGCAAATATTGGTGTGAGAGCTAATTCAATCAAGGAAACACTGCATGTTGGTGAAGGGCATATTGAAGAAGGATCAGCCGAGTGGTTCTTGTGGGAGAACAACTCCATTTGGCTCACTAACTTCACACACCATCAGGCTTCCAAGCAGCTCTCAAGGAAACTCAGTTTTCACACTCTATGCTTAGTGCCCTTTGAGTGCATTATCTAGGAATGAACCTGGTAAAGCATCCCACACAAACGAATGCTCCACATGCGGGTTTCACATGCCACCAACTCCACATTCACAGGCAACTTCAGCGCCACAGCCGTTTTCAGATAGCCCTCAATGCAAAGGCTCTAGACGCAAATATTGGTGTGAGAGCTAATTCAATCAAGGAAACACTGCATGTTGGTGAAGGGCATATTGAAGAAGGATCAGCCGAGTGGTTCTTGTGGAGAACAACTCCATTTGGCTCACTAACTTCACACACCATCAGGCTTCCAAGCAGCTCTCAAGGAAACTCAGTTTTCACACTCTATGCTTAGTGCCCTTTGAGTGCATTATCTAGGAATGAACCTGGTAGAGCATCCCACACAAACGAATGCTCCACATGCGGGTTTCACATGCCACCAACTCCACATTCACAGGCAACTTCAGCGCCACAGCCGTTTTCAGATAGCCCTCAATGCAAAGGCTCTAGACGCAAATATTGGTGTGAGAGCTAATTCAATCAAGGAAACACTGCATGTTGGTGAAGGGCATATTGAAGAAGGATCAGCCGAGTGGTTCTTGTGGCAGAACAACTCCATTTGGCTCACTAACTTCACACACCATCAGGCTTCCAAGCAGCTCTCAAGGAAACTCAGTTTTCACACTCTATGCTTAGTGCCCTTTCAGTGCATTATCTAGGAATGAACCTGGTAGAGCATCCCACACAAACGAATGCTCCACATGCGGGTTTCACATGCCACCAACTCCACATTCTCAGGCAACTTCAGCGCCACAGCCGTTTTCAGATAGCCCTCAATGCAAAGGCTCTAGACGCAAATATTGGTGTGAGAGCTAATTCAATCAAGGAAACACTGCATGTTGGTGAAGGGCATATTGAAGAAGGATCAGCCGAGTGGTTCTTGTGGCAGAACAACTCCATTTGGCTCACTAACTTCACACACCATCAGGCTTCCAAGCAGCTCTCAAGGAAACTCAGTTTTCACACTCTATGCTTAGTGCCCTTTGAGTGCATTATCTAGGAATGAACCTGGTAAAGCATCCCACACAAACGAATGCTCCACATGCGGGTTTCACATGCCACCAACTCCACAGTCACAGGCAACTTCAGCGCCGCAGTCGTTTTCAGATAGCCCTCAATGCAAAGGCTCTAGACGCAAATATTGGTGTGAGAGCTAATTCAATCAAGGAAACACTGCATGTTGGTGAAGGGCATATTGAAGAAGGATCAGCCGAGTGGTTCTTGTGGGAGAACAACTCCATTTGGCTCACTAACTTCACACACCATCAGGCTTCCAAGCAGCTCTCAAGGAAACTCAGTTTTCACACTCTATGCTTAGTGCCCTTTCAGTGCATTATCTAGGAATGAACCTGGTAGAGCATCCCACACAAACGAATGCTCCACATGCGGGTTTCACATGCCACCAACTCCACATTCACAGGCAACTTCAGCGCCACAGCCGATTTCAGATAGCCCTCAATGCAAAGGCTCTAGACGCAAATATTGGTGTGAGAGCTAATTCAATCAAGGAAACACTGCATGTTGGTGAAGGGCATATTGAAGAAGGATCAGCCGAGTGGTTCCTGTTGGAGAACAACTCCATTTGGCTCACTAACTTCACACACCATCAGGCTTCCAAGCAGCTCTCAAGCAAACTCAGTTTTCACACTGTATGCTTAGTGCCCTTTGAGTGCCTAGGACTGAAATGAAGCTTGGTGAGCATCCCACACAAACGAATGCTCCACATGCGGGTTTCACATGCCACTAACTCCACATTCACAGGCAACTTCAGCGCCACAGCCGTTTTCAGATAGCCCTCAATGCAAAGGCTCTAGACGCAAATATTGGTGTGAGAGCTAATTCAATCAAGGAAACACTGCATGTTGGTGAAGGGCATATTGAAGAAGGATCAGCCGAGTGGTTCTTGTGGGAGAACAACTCCATTTGGCTCACTAACTTCACACACCATCAGGCTTCCAAGCAGCTCTCAAGGAAACTCAGTTGTCACACTCTAGGCTTAGTGCCCTTTCAGTGCATTATCTAGGAATGAACCTGGTAGAGCATCCCACACAAACGAATGCTCCACATGCGGGTTTCACATGCCACCAACTCCACATTCACAGGCAACTTCAGCGA
>NW_026700709.1:0-42307 GCF_030435755.1 Ochotona princeps
AGCAGGAGTAGTACTCAGGCTACAGCTTGCGGTCAGGGATCTTGAGCTTCATAAGATAGGGCACTCGCAGAGCACAAGTCATAAAGAAATTAGACGGCGTTGTATACTCGAGAATCAGCTTAGGCCTGCAGTTGCGGCATCAGGCAATCCGCACAAACGCTTTCCGGTTGAGCGGCGCACACATGCTGACGTGTCGGCTTCACAGGAAAGAAAAGCGGCGATCTTGAAAGGAAGATGCGCTGCTTGTGCCCGCACATGCACACACACAGGGACGCTATCCTGCAGTAGTTGAAGTAGAGGCGCTGTGACGCCGACGTCGTATTCGGTCTATGAATACCGGGTTCTATTCAAATAAAGCCTTGCTGAGTGCTCACAGGACCGTCGCACACGATACGGAGGCACTGCCGTCGTGTAAGCGGATTCGATGAGGTGCCGTTGTGCTCGATAGCACAAGGCATTGGAGATCGTCGCGGAGTATTCGCGCCTCTTGAAACATACTTGTGAGTTTGCCCAGCACAGGATTCGCTAGTGCCTGATAATGCTAAGGAGCGGTAGCTTCAACGGACTACTTCCAGCTGTGCGCTGTAGATCGCAGGCAGTCCTGAGTATAGGTCAGAATGATGTCTGGATACACAAACCAGACAGTTCTCTACCCTATCCCTCATGCTGAGACGTTGCAAAACCATGAATTATAATGAAACGGCTCGTTACGCTAGGACCAATTTCTCGCCACTAGATTGGCAACATTGTGGGCTGATGGTGCTCTTCGAGATATATTGTAAAGAGGCTGCTTCCCTGGTGACATTGTGAGAAGTCCGGGAAAAGTCGCTAGCGATGGAATGTGCATCCGCGGTGCACAAGATTGATTCGATCCCTTGCTGATATCCGCGACTGATACTGGCCTGGCAGACCACCTTGTCGCCTTTCAAACTCGGATAGGCGGTACTTACGTCTGTGCAAACATGGGAAAGTTGCCCGTGTAGTCATAGACATGAACAACACCAAGCACGCCCGTGTGAGTCTGGTACACCGCGTCGCAAGCGGCTAAAGGGTGCGTTATTGTCGAGTAAAATTCGATGCACCATGCCAGCGATTGAGCGGTACTGCAATACGCGGGCCCTCCTTTACCGCCACGAGGCACTCTGTGTGAAGTCTTGGCACGCACGGAGTGACAAGTGATGGAAAAATAATATCATGACTCGGGCTGCTGCGTGACCAGAACCAGCAAAGGCCGCTGTGAAGGATTAATTCACGGGCCAAATTACATGCACCTACAGTCTGCTCTGCCACACGTCGAATCAGTGAGCTCTGGCGTTGAAGAAGGAGCCTGCAAGCATGGGAAAAAATCCTGGTTTTAGCGCTGTAGCGTTTGGTGGACAGGAGCTCATTTCGTTGTCATGTCCGCAAGCTAGACAACCAGCTCTGGCGCCACTGCTGAATGTACAGCGGACACGCAGGAGCCCGAATCCAATTTCTCATCATATATGAGATTGTACGATTTACAACGAACAGAGCGTTTGCAGAGCACATTGGTTTCTGGCTTGTTAAGTGTTGGACGTCGAACGCCTGTAGAAGGCTCAAAAAACAGGGTAACATGGGAAAGCGCATGCGTCTGGCGGTTTGGGATTAAGCCCTCCCTACAAAAAACACTACAACCTCGAAGGGCACTCATTTGCCCCGTGTGTACCGTGTAATACTTAACTCAGGGTGCTAAGTCGCGTCCTGAACCTGCAGAGATCTGCTTCTTTTCCGTTTGCAGGCCGCCACATCCGCAGCATGCGCCCGAAGGAATGACTCATAGTGGTAAGCACCACAGTCGGTGTATGGAAGCACAGAAGACGCCAGAATCGCAAATCTCCATCTTCTTAGCACTGCGGGGCGGCGGGTGACCGGGTACACAGTGAACGTCGCCTGGTCGGGAGTTTCTCACGGACGTTGCATAAACTCAGGACGCAGGGACGGGTAGGGAGGGAGAAGTAGCCCGGTAATGGAGCTATTTGCATTAGAGTCCACTCCTTCTCACGAGAACACGTGAGTCGACCCGCGCTCCATGAGCGCGCACAGACATATTTAGAACGTACAGATGTGCCATCTAACGAAAGATGCAAACACGCAATTCCTCCGGACCAGACGTTTACGGTTAGGAAAAACACACACACGCGTGTATGCAGATAGAGTGTGCGTTCCCGCTTATGACCTGAAAAGTAATGAATGTGCAGACATTAAGGAACGATGGTCTTATCTGGTGCTAATCCGCGTACGAGCTTGTATATGCAGGCTGAATTGACAATCCTTCATTATTGCAGCAACAACTCTTCACACGTGCACAGAAATGGTTGACTGTAGGGGTAAAAAGCAGCTATGGCGTGGTTGACCGATCCAGAGAAAATGTAATATGTGAGTCCCCGCGGTGCGCAGCCACCCGCGAGAGCCAACAGTGTGACGCTTGGCATCTGTGGGCCGGACCGAATTGTTCCAGTATACCACCGCCTCTATTGATATCCTCAGCGGACGTGTATACGTCTAGTGTGTGGCTAAAAAACTCCAATCGAAGACGCGTTCCGCAGGAAGAAGGCGAGCATACAACGGACACAATGTGGCAATTTTCGATTACGTAGGGCCGTGCACTTCTAGACAACGTGGTTCGCTACCGCCTGTATCTTTGAACGCTGAGAAGGAGGGGTCGAGTGTAATACGGGACTGCAGACGGCGCACCACTGTTTTCCGCTGCATTGGTGCGCGGTGTAGCCGCTGACTCAAGATGCTGTTTTTCAAAAGCCTGTAAAATTAAAGAAGGTGAACAAAAGTGGAGCTTGAGCGCCTTGCATGCAGTTGCGCTTTTTCTCACTCCACTGCTCACGACGCCGACACGTTCTATGGTATGACTGATTGCAGTTCAGATAACTGACACCATGCGGTTTTGTTTCTTCACAGATGCCGAGCGGCTGAGCCGCTTTCAGCTACTCTTTTCAGGTGCTCACAATGACGATGGGTTTGCGCTGTTTCGAGTTGATGAGCATCACCGAGTTGAGGCGGAGATGCTTAGGGACGCTCGGAATTCTCGTAGTAGTTATAATACTATAGTAAAACTAATGATACAGGTACCAGTACTATTAATACTAGTCGCCATAGTGGTGGTAATAGCAGAGATAGTCCTTCTAGCACTATAAATACGAGTTCTAGTCCTCGTTGTAGTTGTGCAACTAGTACTAGTACTTGTAGTATTATTAGTGGTGGTAGTGCCTGTCGTCGTACTAGCAAAGGCAGTACGAGAAACAGTGACACAGAGCTCTCTACCACAGGTCATGAAGGATACATAGACAAATCACAGTCTACTGCTGGACTTTCTGTATCGGGAAATGGAATCAGCACGGAGGCTGACACCATACGCACACCCCTTAACAAAACGAAGTATCACCGGGATGGAGAACTGTATGCGCCTGCGCAAGTTCATTCGCAATCAGCATAGTGCCATTCAAGTTTAGCCACGAAACGCCTGCTGCTTCCACAGAATCTGGCGTTGCGTTGTGAAAACACAAGCATCAAAAATTGTGCGCGGGATGAAAAGCGCTCTGAAAGGCGCATGGGGGTATCATGCCGTGCGCTTCTTTGTGTGGGGTACGCCGACGCTCTCTCTGCCGCTGTTCTAGCGGTTCACATGTCCCGGCAGCATATACCTCCGTGCAGTATCCCTCTCAGTTATAGCTCGCGTGTAGTGCAGAGCTCACGAGCGCGAGAACAGGCTGTTGTCGTAGAAACGAAGTAGCAATCAGTATCGATGCGAACACCGGTTGCGGTGGAAACAGCTAGTATCGATCACTTGCTCCTGTGCAACGAGTGCAACATAGACTACTGTCCAGCAGAGATTGTTTTATCCTCGACACAAGTCCCATATATGATCACCCAAGTTCCACAAGAAAGAGTTAAAGTGCCACGAGTCTTAGACAAATACGCATTATAGACGGCTACATGGGCATTTCATTCTTAGGAGGGCGTAGGCTGATCCGAGATGCACAATACATGCTCTGGCACATAGTGAGCAATGCATACGTGTCTATTCTATCAAATGAAACCTCTTTTGGCGTACCTGAGTCTTTATGATCTCTGCTTCTGTGAATAAGTATGCCAACCTTGATGCGTAGAATCTTTTGCTGGTGGTGAGTCATACACAGAATGGATGCGGTTGACACGCTCAACAGCTCACGGGGGACTTAAATTGGGTAGTGGCAGAGGCAGATGTACGCGGGCAACGAGGCAAGACCTCGATTCTACACTCACATGCCGCACGGAGAGAACGCAGGCCAACTATACTGCGCGGGAGGTCTATAAACTGCAAGGAAGTACGTCATTTTGCTGAACGTGTCGTCGGATCCGCGGAATACTGCCAGTCGTGGACGGCAGGCAGCATCCTGAAGCTCGGAAGGCAGTCAGACAAAAACAGCCTTCTCCATATTGTCGGATGGAGAAATTTGTATAGCGCAGCTGTGGAGGGAAAAAAAGAGTGCATCTAGAAGAAAGGGGCAGACGAGGTACTCGATAATACGAGTACGGATCGTGATTAGCCGGACGTGGCAGAGGGGCGCGCACGTCGAGATCTACTTAAAGGCGGAATAGCATACTCGCAGGAATAAACGCAAGCATTGTCCCGCTGGATGCATTTGCTGGTGGAAGGACGTGAGCTATCGCTGGACACCGAGTGCGACGGTGTAGCGCTGTAGCCGTACTGAGCAATCCATGTTGGTGTGCAGCATACGTTTGGCGGGCTGCTCGAAAAGATTGGGTTTTCATTGCGCCACAAACGAAGCGGCACTCATGGCACGAGAAAAAGCGAATCTGCATCGGAACGCCAAAAGGACTGAAATGACTCGTGAAAACTACTAACGGGAAACACATTCCATATTCTTACGCATAGGGCGAGACTGCGCCAAAAGGACTGAAATGACTCGTGAAAACTACTAACGGGGAACACATTCCATATTCTTACGCATAGGGCGAGACTGCGGATTCAACTGTTTAGGAGAGTCGAACGCTGTGGAGAGGCAGGAAACAAACGGGGGCCCCCCTTGAAAAAGCTTTCATGTTTGCGATTTAACACTGTACCACCTGCGAAAAGTGTCGCCGCCGCTGGATAAAGGAAAGCAATCCCCTGCGTCATCCACACCTTTGCCTCCAAAGCCACTTACATATACATATATGTGTACACGGGATTGAAAGCATGGAAGGTCGTCAGAGAATACCGGAGAAATTAACGACTCGCCAAATATACGTTTGCTGCCGGAGTGATCCTGCTGCCGTACACAACCTTCATTTCAGATCGTTGTAAGTTCTGGCGCGCCAGCATAGACAGAGGAGTGTGCGCACGGGAGAACAGCATATTATCTGGTACTTTTCAGAAACAAGAAGATGCTCATGTGCTGAAAAGCAAACGCGGTTCTATGAAAAATGTACTTTGCGGCAGTCAGCACGACTTTGAACTGGGGTGTGGAGTATAAAGAGAGCAGCCTCGTAACATAGACATGCCCTCAAGAACGGCCTATGGCGCCCACAGCGCCTACGCAGGCAGAAGCCTCTCTGACGAATCCAGCTGGATATACCGGGAATAGGCCGCGGAGAGAACGGCCACTATACCATCCTTTCCTAGTGTACCTGGCATACCGATGATCCTGCGTCCCGCGTACGAATATGACTACTGCCGCGTCTCGTCGTCGAAGGGTCAAGCACTGCTCTTATTGGTATCGCCAGAGACCCCTGCATGCGCTGTTTGATTTTCGACGGCACCCCAGCTTTGATCACTACTAGAATACGACGCTACCCGTCCAATGAGACAGCAGCGCTTTACCATTTCGGAATCGTTGTTGAGCAAGACTGTCTTCTCCACTAAGAACTCATCACCCTCAAAGCTGAAACGTGCAGCCCGCTGGGCGGCTAGATGGCAGGAGGTTGTGAGTACTTCAAGATGTCGTGGAGAGCTATCAGCGGAGCTCGTCGTCTGCTCTTGCAGGCCAGTCACAGCTGCACGCCTCTCAACCTGCACAGAACTGTGTCTGGAACACGAGCTTGTTCGTTTATCACATTTCCACTCATGACCAACAAGGACTGTAGCCCTCCTAGTCGTGGTTGCGACCACGAGTCGCTTCGAACCTTCGGTAGGCATGCATCATGCGAAAAATATATGGGAGGGATACGTGCAGTTACTTCGACATTTTCGAGTGGGGAGAATAGTATGCATCTTCATGGGAACCAGAATATACCGTACAAGCAGGACGCGTACCCAGGGTGAAGCTAGCAGTCAGCGGCTTTGGATTTCGTGAGACAGGGCGCACGCTTGGCGCCACGTTTGCATGACGAAAAGAGACGGATTAGCAACCTCGAGAACCTGCTTGGTGGTACAATTGCGGTACAGGACAATCGTCACAGTTTGGAGTGTGCTATGCACAACAGAAAACAGACGGCTGTCCTAGAAGGCACGAACGCATGTCTACTGGTAGCTCTGATGGTGCACTGGCCAGCAAAGAACCACATGCAAGGAAGGTCGTGGTATTGTAGACGAGGCGGCGTCAGCATCGTGTATGCGTCAAGAATACTGACTGCTATTGGAGCAGAACTTTGCTAAGTACTCACAGGAACGTACCAAATGTCCCGGAGTCGAGTGTGCAGTCAAATAAAATCAACTGGAAAATCCTGCTCGAACTCAAAATATACAAGACATGAAGAGAACTCCATGAGAGTGCGGCCCTACAATACATGTCTCAAGGCAAGCACACTGTCACATACGCTTACACAGGTGGAAGCACAAACAAGTGTTACTTATGAAGGATTGTTTCTCGCTGGGCGGTCCACGTTTGAGAAGGACCCAAATGTAGGTCAGAACGACGGCAGGGCAGTCACACGGCAGTCATTGCAAACATCAATCCATCCAACGTCCGTTAGTCAGCTGATATGAAGCGTTAAGTTACACTGGAGGAGTCCTTCATAGTGAGACCCCTGGCGCGAACGCCTTCTCGACTCTGTTAACAGGCGGCGTCGTGTGGTAGAGGCATTCGCCATGAACAATCACTGAGAGGGTGCCGGTTTTTGGTTTGCTTTGTCCTGAAGGTCTTGGAAGCAGTCGGAGGAAGACTGCGAGCAAGAGATTGTCCACGCAAGCTGCACAGTCGGTGACTTTTCCGCATCCCTCACGGGTACGTGCTCGAAGAAGCACCTTGCCGCCTTTCTCTCTCTGAACGATTGTATCCAGCTCGATATAATGATGAGCGTGTGGCTAGTCTAGTCCTTACCCGGAGCATACCCTGTGCAAACCTCGTTCAACGGGTCACAAGCCGGCGGAAGGATGCGTCAAACATAACCGCGTCATGCCAATGGTCGGGCAATACTGCGATATGGAGACCCTCCTGTTTGCTTGTTACTGCATGAGCACTGCTTCCCCGGCATGAAACACTCTGTGCATGGTCTCGATAAGCACGATGTTTTAAGTGATCTATAGCTATAGACACCACTGCAGCCTGCTGCAAGCTTATAGCAAGCGAGGGCCGATGCTACGACGACTCGGCTTACACGCCGACGCATTTGCAAGATATGCTCTGAGGCAAGTTCTACTATTGTGTTGCGGCGTTGAACGTCCTGTTTCAGGTCACAAGTCGGCGGAAGGATGCGTCTAACATAACCGCGTCATGCCAATGGTCGGGCAATACTGCGATATGGAGACCCTCCTGTTTGCTTGTTACTGCATGAGCACTGCTTCCCCGGCATGAAACACTCTGTGCATGGTCTCGATAAGCACGATGTTTTAAGTGATCTATAGCTATAGACACCACTGCAGCCTGCTGCAAGCTTATAGCAAGCGAGGGCCGATGCTACGACGACTCGGCTTACACGCCGACGCATTTGCAAGATATGCTCTGAGGCAAGTTCTACTACTGTGCTGCGGCGTTGAGCGTCCTGCTTCAGGTCACAAGTCGGCGGAGGGATGCGTCTAACATAACCGCGTCATTCCAATGGTCGGGCAATACTGCGATATGAAGACCCTCCTGTTTGCTTGTTACTGCATGAGCACTGCTTCCCCGGCATGAAACACTCTGTGCATGGTCTCGATAAGCACGATGTTTTAAGTGATCTATAGCTATAGACACCACTGCAGCCTGCTGCAAGCTTATAGCAAGCGAGGGCCGATGCTACGACGACTCGGCTTACACGCCGACGCATTTGCAAGATATGCTCTGAGGCAAGTTCTACTATTGTGTTGCGGCGTTGAACGTCCTGTTTCAGGTCACAAGTCGGCGGAAGGATGCGTCTAACATAACTGCGTCATGCCAATGGTCGGGCAATACTGCGATATGGAGACCCTCCTGTTTGCTTGTTACTGCATGAGCACTGCTTCCCCGGCATGAAACACTCTGTGCATGGTCTCGATAAGCACGATGTTTTAAGTGATCTATAGCTATAGACACCACTGCAGCCTGCTGCAAGCTTATAGCAAGCGAGGGCCGATGCTACGACGACTCGGCTTACACGCCGACGCATTTGCAAGATATGCTCTGAGGCAAGTTCTACTATTGTGCTGCGGCGTTGAACGTCCTGCTTCAGGTCACAAGTCGGCGGAAGGATGCGTCTAACATAACTGCTTCATGCCAATGGTCGGGCAATACTGCGATATGGAGACCCTCCTGTTTGCTTGTTACTGCATGAGCACTGCTTCCCCGGCATGAAACACTCTGTGCATGGTCTCGATAAGCACGATGTTTTAAGTGATCTATAGCTATAGACACCACTGCAGCCTGCTGCAAGCTTATAGCAAGCGAGGGCCGATGCTACGACGACTCGGCTTACACGCCGACGCATTTGCAAGATATGCTCTGAGGCAAGTTCTACTATTGTGTTGCGGCGTTGAACGTCCTGTTTCAGGTCACAAGTCGGCGGAAGGATGCGTCTAACATAACCGCGTCATGCCAATGGTCGGGCAATACTGCGATATGGAGACCCTCCTGTTTGCTTGTTACTGCATGAGCACTGCTTCCCCGGCATGAAACACTCTGTGCATGGTCTCGATAAGCACGATGTTTTAAGTGATCTATAGCTATAGACACCACTGCAGCCTGCTGCAAGCTTATAGCAAGCGAGGGCCGATGCTACGACGACTCGGCTTACACGCCGACGCATTTGCAAGATATGCTCTGAGGCAAGTTCTACTATTGTGTTGCGGCGTTGAACGTCCTGTTTCAGGTCACAAGTCGGCGGAAGGATGCGTCTAACATAACTGCGTCATGCCAATGGTCGGGCAATACTGCGATATGGAGACCCTCCTGTTTGCTTGTTACTGCATGAGCACTGCTTCCCCGGCATGAAACACTCTGTGCATGGTCTCGATAAGCACGATGTTTTAAGTGATCTATAGCTATAGACACCACTGCAGCCTGCTGCAAGCTTATAGCAAGCGAGGGCCGATGCTACGACGACTCGGCTTACACGCCAACGCATTTGCAAGATATGCTCTGAGGCAAGTTCTACTATTGTGTTGCGGCGTTGAACGTCCTGTTTCAGGTCACAAGTCGGCGGAGGATGCGTCTAACATAACCGCGTCATGCCAATGGCCGGGCAATACTGCGATATGGAGACCCTCCTGTTTGCTTGTTACTGCATGAGCACTGCTTCCCCGGCATGAAACACTCTGTGCATGGTCTCGATAAGCACGATGTTTTAGGTGATATATATCTATAAACACCACAGCAGCCTGCTGCAAGCTTGCAACAAGCGAGGGCCGACGCTCGTTTACACGCCGACGCATTTGCGAGATTTGCTCTGCGACAAGTTTTACTAATGTGCTGCGGCGCTGAGCGTCATGTTTCGAAGCCTGAGGGCAGTGTGTCGCCTCATCGCTTTAGGAAATAAAAGAGCGCAGGTAAGGATGCAAGTGATGACTGCCAGCCAGAGGACCGACTACCGCGCTGCTGCCTCTGAGTTGCTAACAGGGCAACCCTAGCCGCCAACGTAGAGGCAGGGATCTGGCTTTACGCCATTCTGAGGCGTGTTGCCCGAGGAAACACACAGGGCGGAGCTTGTGCGACGTAGTTTGGTATTGGACTTGGGAGGGCTTGAGCGTCTTGTATACTTTGAGACCTGGCAAAGACGGGCAAGGACGGAGCGTCAGGTGCCTGTGGCGGTCCACAGTTCTGCGCTATTCACGTACAGCACCACAATCTCAAAATGCTTTCCGCAAAGAGGCGCCCGTATGTGTATCCACAACAGACTCAGCCCAGAACGCTGAGCAACGTCTTGTACCTAAAGAACTGCGTCTTTATCCCGCTTTCAGGCCTTTATATCCCCCACATAGCCCTGTGGTGTTGAAATACGAGTCAGCAACATACCCTACCCGTGCGAGTGTAGCAGGTAATACCGCCGTGCAATGAATCCTATCTGTCCTGATGTGCAGTTGTGGGGTGCCCCTGTTGGCACAAAGGATGCCGTCAGTTTCTTAATTCCTCAATCAACGACGCGTAAGATGGCACGGTGTAAGTTTGAACTTGCATCTAGATCTGTCCACTGAGCAGGATATCCCACTTCCAGGACCACGCGTGACATAGTGCGCGCTGCGAAACGTAGCATGCAATCTCTTGTCAACGCTGATGTAGCGACTGAGGGAAGACGCGGCACAGCACGTTAGAAGGAGCACCTAGCACCATGCACGAGCGCGCGCCTACATCAGCGAGCGAAGCAGCCCGCGGATGGCGTGCATTCGGAGCACCGGGAGGACCATGGACGATTTCATCACAAAGAGGGCTGCATCCTAGCGAAAAGGTGTCATTTTGCATTCTTTTTTTTGTAGGTCGTCCAATTAGGAGTCTCTGCTAAGACTGCAGCGGACTGTTGTACGACGAAGTGACGAAACGCTCTAGCAGACGTTAGAGAGACAAAAGCTTGAAGAGAGTCTCGGTACATCATTCACTGCAGCGCCAGTCTGCGGAAAACGTTTTCACTGCCCGCCGTGTCACTCTAGTAGGTATTACAGGAAAAGGTAAGCACGGCACAAAGGTCTTGAACTCTAGCCACAGGCGCTCTGTGCCGGGTCTATCACCGGAGTCCGATCGACTTCGAGCGTAAAACCCTTATAAACTCGTGGCTCTAAAACGTCTCCGCGCCCGAGTCGGGAAAATTGCCGTCCGTGGGTCCAGAATAGTTACCACTTACGTCTGCACGTGGCGCGGCTGATATTGCTATGCCAGGCATGCTATTCGAAAAGAACTGTGCCGTTCAAAGGAGCTTCCACCACACTCGAGGGCCTTTCATGCGAGGGCACTGTCTTGTTCCGCTCCTCCAGGAAGCTAACGCGATACGTGCTTCGGCTAGGTGCGATGAGACACACGATGAGCTGACATCCTGATGCCAACACCACGATTATGTCTAGGAAAACGAAGCCTTCAAAGTTCGCGTGTTTCAAAAAGCTCACACTGGCAGTCTCTGGTGCACTTACACCTGTTGCTGATCATCGTTTAGAAGGTACATCAATGCTGATTCACCTTTGGCGTATCATCCCTTGTGTAGTACTTCCACTCATAGTAGTAGCAGCAGAATCACCAGCACTAGTAGTACTAATAATAGTCACTGCAGTGGTAAGAGAAGAAGTAGTGCTTACCAGGATAGTTGTAGCTGTAGTAGTAGAACACTTAGCGGAAGAAGTAGTACTAGTAGTAGTGGTGGTAGTAGTCGTATTAGTAGTAGGCGTACTAGTAGTGGTCGTTGTAGCTGTCGCGTTCGTAGTAAAACTAGCTCAAATAGCAGTATTCGTAGTTATAGTACTACCAATAGTGATATTGTCACTCATAGTTGTCCCGAACGCCATACCAGCTGCCGGCAGAGATAGCTCTATACAAAAAGAGGGCGGATATTCATCGTCAGTCTCGAAACACAAATATGCTCTCCGCGTCAAGGAGCGCAATGAGCATGACGGCCAGGAGTATCCGCGCACCCGTTGCCGAAACGGTGTGCCTTGGCCTTCAAATCCGGCGCAGGAGCTCGTGACTGGATCCGTAGCCAGAATCGAGTAACAAAAATCGCTGCTCTTGTGTAGCCACGATACGTCTTCGGCTTCGAGGGAACTTGGCGGCGCGTCGTGAAAACCCGAGCATGGAGATCTGTGCCCAGGGTGAAACGCTCTGAAAGGCGCAGGGGATATCACGTAGTGCGCTCTTTTGTGTAGGGTACGCAGACGCTCCCTGTGCCGCTGTGCTAGCCTTCCACATGTCCCAGCAGGAAATCTCTACGTCCAGTGGTCCTGTCAACTATAGCTCGCGTCTGACGCAGAATTTATCAGCACGAGAACAAGCTGCGGTCGTAAAACCATATTAGCAATCAGTACTGATGCGAACATCGGCTGCGGTGGAAAGAGCGAATATCGTTCTATTCTCCCTGTACACGGACTGCAACATATCCAGCATACGTAAATCACAAGTCCTGTGCAAGGACGCCTTCTGGGTAGAAAGCTATCGTTCACATATATCAGATCTGCTGTCCAGCAGAGATTGTTTTATCCTCGACACAAGTCCCATATATGATCACCCAAGTTCCACAAGAAAGAGTTAAAGTGCCACGAGTCTTAGACAAATACGCATTATAGACGGCTACATGGGCATTTCATTCTTAGGAGGGCGTAGGCTGATCCGAGATGCACAATACATGCTCTGGCACATAGTGAGCAATGCATACGTGTCTATTCTATCAAATGAAACCTCTTTTGGCGTACCTGAGTCTTTATGATCTCTGCTTCTGTGAATAAGTATGCCAACCTTGATGCGTAGAATCTTTTGCTGGTGGTGAGTCATACACAGAATGGATGCGGTTGACACGCTCAACAGCTCACGGGGGACTTAAATTGGGTAGTGGCAGAGGCAGATGTACGCGGGCAACGAGGCAAGACCTCGATTCTACACTCACATGCCGCACGGAGAGAACGCAGGCCAACTATACTGCGCGGGAGGTCTATAAACTGCAAGGCTGTACGTCATTTTGCTGAACGTGTCGTCGGATCCGCCGAATACTGCCAGTCGTGGACGGCAGGCAGCATCCTGAAGCTCGGAAGGCAGTCAGACAAAAACAGCCTTCTCCATATTGTCGGATGGAGAAATTTGTATAGCGCAGCTGTGGAGGGAAAAAAGAGTGCATCTAGAAGAAAGGGGCAGACGAGGTACTCGATAATACGAGTACGGATCGTGATTAGCCGGACGTGGCAGAGGGGCGCGCACGTCGAGATCTACTTAAAGGCGGAATAGCATACTCGCAGGAATAAACGCAAGCATTGTCCCGCTGGATGCATTTGCTGGTGGAAGGACGTGAGCTATCGCTGGACACCGAGTGCGACGGTGTAGCGCTGTAGCCGTACTGAGCAATCCATGTTGGTGTGCAGCATACGTTTGGCGGGCTGCTCGAAAAGATTGGGTTTTCATTGCGCCACAAACGAAGCGGCACTCATGGCACGAGAAAAAGCGAATCTGCATCGGAACGCCAAAAGGACTGAAATGACTCGTGAAAACTACTAACGGGAAACACATTCCATATTCTTACGCATAGGGCGAGACTGCGGATTCAACTGTTTAGGAGAGTCGAACGCTGTGGAGAGGCAGGAAACAAACGGGGGCCCCCCTTGAAAAAGCTTTCATGTTTGCGATTTAACACTGTACCACCTGCGAAAAGTGTCGCCGCCGCTGGATAAAGGAAAGCAATCCCCTGCGTCATCCACACCTTTGCCTCCAAAGCCACTTACATATACATATATGTGTACACGGGATTGAAAGCATGGAAGGTCGTCAGAGAATACCGGAGAAATTAACGACTCGCCAAATATACGTTTGCTGCCGGAGTGATCCTGCTGCCGTACACAACCTTCATTTCAGATCGTTGTAAGTTCTGGCGCGCCAGCATAGACAGAGGAGTGTGCGCACGGGAGAACAGCATATTATCTGGTACTTTTCAGAAACAAGAAGATGCTCATGTGCTGAAAAGCAAACGCGGTTCTATGAAAAATGTACTTTGCGGCAGTCAGCACGACTTTGAACTGGGGTGTGGAGTATAAAGAGAGCAGCCTCGTAACATAGACATGCCCTCAAGAATGGCCTATGGCGCCCACAGCGCCTACGCAGGCAGAAGCCTCTCTGACGAATCCAGCTGGATATACCGGGAATAGGCCGCGGAGAGAACGGCCACTATACCATCCTTTCCTAGTGTACCTGGCATACCGATGATCCTGCGTCCCGCGTACGAGTATGACTACTGCCGCGTCTCGTCGTCGAAGGGTCAAGCACTGCTCTTACTGGTATCGCCAGAGACCCCTGCATGCGCTGTTTGATTTTCGACGGCACCCCAGCTTTGATCACTACTAGAATACGACGCTACCCGTCCAATGAGACAGCAGCGCTTTACCATTTCGGAATCGTTGTTGAGCAAGACTGTCTTCTCCACTAAGAACTCATCACCCTCAAAGCTGAAACGTGCAGCCCGCTGGGCGGCTAGATGGCAGGTGGTTGTGAGTGCTTCAAGATGTCGTGGAGAGCTATCAGCGGAGCTCATCGTCTGCTCTTGCAGGCCAGTCACAGCTGCACGCCTCTCAACCTGCACAGAACTGTGTCTGGAACACGAGCTTGTTCGTTTATCACCTTTCCACTCATGACCAACAAGGACTGTAGCCCTCCTAGTCGTGGTTGCGACCACGAGTCGCTTCGAACCTTCGGGACGCAGAAGCAAGTCTCCTGTAATTGAGCCAGTGCCCTCCTGATCCCCTCTTCTAGGACGGCTCCCTCTTGTGGCGTCAGACACCAGCATGGACGCGTGAAATTTAGAGAAAGAGCAAGAACAGAGAGGCAGACGAAATGACAGCAGCGCTTCAGCTCCAGTTGCTACCGGTATACCAGCTCTTGCGTGCCTCACGGAAGGAACAATGCCCCTCAAGGTGCGTGTGGTTGTAGCCCTGTAGGCATGCATCATGCGAAAAATATATGGGAGGGATACGTGCAGTTACTTCGACATTTTCGAGTGGGGAGAATAGTATGCATCTTCATGGGAACCAGAATATACCGTACAAGCAGGACGCGTACCCAGGGTGAAGCTAGCAGTCAGCGGCTTTGGATTTCGTGAGACAGGGCGCACGCTTGGCGCCACGTTTGCATGACGAAAAGAGACGGATTAGCAACCTCGAGAACCTGCTTGGTGGTACAATTGCGGTACAGGACAATCGTCACAGTTTGGAGTGTGCTATGCACAACAGAAAACAGACGGCTGTCCTAGAAGGCACGAACGATGTCTACTGGTAGCTCTGATGGTGCACTGGCCAGCAAAGAACCACATGCAAGGAAGGTCGTGGTATTGTAGACGAGGCGGCGTCAGCATCGTGTATGCGTCAAGAATACTGACTGCTATTGGAGCAGAACTTTGCTAAGTACTCACAGGAACGTACCAAATGTCCCGGAGTCGAGTGTGCAGTCAAATAAAATCAACTGGAAAATCCTGCTCGAACTCAAAATATACAAGACATGAAGAGAACTCCATGAGAGTGCGGCCCTACAATACATGTCTCAAGGCAAGCACACTGTCACATACGCTTACACAGGTGGAAGCACAAACAAGTGTTACTTATGAAGGATTGTTTCTCGCTGGGCGGTCCACGTTTGAGAAGGACCCAAATGTAGGTCAGAACGACGGCAGGGCAGTCACACGGCAGTCATTGCAAACATCAATCCATCCAACGTCCGTTAGTCAGCTGATATGAAGCGTTAAGTTACACTGGAGGAGTCCTTCATAGTGAGACCCCTGGCGCGAACGCCTTCTCGACTCTGTTAACAGGCGGCGTCGTGTGGTAGAGGCATTCGCCATGAACAATCACTGAGAGGGTGCCGGTTTTTGGTTTGCTTTGTCCTGAAGGTCTTGGAAGCAGTCGGAGGAAGACTGCGAGCAAGAGATTGTCCACGCAAGCTGCACAGAATCAAGTCGGTGACTTTTCCGCATCCCTCACGGGTACGTGCTCGAAGAAGCACCTAGCCGCCTTTCTCTCTAGTCCTTACCCGGAGCATACCCTGTGCAAACCTCGTTCAACGGGTCACAAGCCGGCGGAAGGATGCGTCTAACATAACCGCGTCATGCCAATGGTCGGGCAATACTGCGATATGGAGACCCTCCTGTTTGCTTGTTACTGCATGAGCACTGCTTCCCCGGCATGAAACACTCTGTGCATGGTCTCGATAAGCACGATGTTTCAAGTGATCTTTAGCTATAGACACCACTGCGGCCTGCTGCAAGCTTATAGCAAGCGAGGGCCGATGCTACGACGACTCGGCTTACACGCCGACGCATTTGCAAGATATGCTCTGAGGCAAGTTCTACTATTGTGTTGCGGCGTTGAACGTCCTGTTTCAGGTCACAAGTCGGCGGAAGGATGCGTCTAACATAACCGCGTCATGCCAATGGTCGGGCAATACTGCGATATGGAGACCCTCCTGTTTGCTTGTTACTGCATGAGCACTGCTTCCCGGCATGAAACACTCTGTGCATGGTCTCGATAAGCACGATGTTTTAAGTGATCTATAGCTATAGACACCACTGTAGCCTGCTGCAAGCTTATAGCAAGCGAGGGCCGATGCTACGACGACTCGGCTTACACGCCGACGCTTTTGCAAGATATGCTCTGAGGCAGGTTCTACTAATGTGCTGTGGCGTTGAACGTCCTGTTTCGACGCCTGAGGGCGGTTTGTCGCGTCACCTCTGTAGGGTATAGAAGAGAGCAGCTAAAGTTGCAAGTGATGTCTTCCGGCCGGAGGAGCAGCTCCCGCACAGGTGCCGACGGACAGGAGGATGTATCGTGTTCCGTTGTCAAACATGAGGTGGTACGGAATATACGGCGAAGAACATTTGCTTCGTAAATATATATTCGAATCGGCAAGCGCTCAACCGTCGTATATGTGTAGAGCTTCGCATACACACAGAAACGGAAGTAGTAGCAGATGTGTGTGGCCGCTCAAGCCTTAGCACTCTCTTCGAACAGACCACGGTGCTGTCACTGAAGTCTGCTGATTAGTGCTGAAAAGCCGCGTGTGCACCCTTTAAAACTCAGCCCCGGATGCTGAGCGACGTTGGGTACTTGCAGGGTTGTGTTTTCTCTTCGCTTCCAGGTCGTCATCTCGGCCGCATAGTGGCGATAATTCCCCTGCGTATGAATGCTACAGACGAGAGTTTACTGAAATCATGACTGGGTAGCTCTACAAGCCCAGGGCGTTGTTGGAGTCACAAAGGGCGCTGGCGAGTCTTGGGATCCACAGAGATATATTATGAATGAATAACGGGGAAGACGGCCTGGATGGAACAGAAGCCACTTTGCAGAGCGTTTTGCTTTGGAGAGTAACATTCATTTACCAGGACGCGTGCGGTAGCCTTTGTCGGAGAAAAGAGCACGCAGTATGTCGTTGGTGGTATGCCATTTGGAACGACTACTAGGGTCCACAGATGCTTAGGAGCACCCAGCTACAGGTCCGTACGTACGCCTACAAGAGCGTGCAAACGGTCTAGATGACGCCTCACACCGGCCAACCAAGGAGAAGCGTACCTCACAATGGCTGGAAATACATTCGCATCCCTCCTGGCAGGGGCCAGTCTGCTCAGAGGTTCGTGTGCAACGTCCGATCGAAATATGTTCCTGCGGGATGAAGCGGATTGTGCGAGAGCACAATACTGGTGATCGCTAGGAGCTGCCAGCAATACAGCTGTTCCGCGATATATCACCACCTGTGGCAGAAGTGGGCACCGGATGTGCTCATCCCTGTCAGTGTGGCCACCTTATACGCCGGAGCCTTATAGATAAGCGTAAGCGCGGCGGGCGAACACGGGGAGTAGCCATAGGCACTCTGGCGGCGGTCAATCGAAGGGGTCAGTTTGACACTCAGCACCAAGATCCTTAACAAGTTTCTAGCTCCGGATGCCTCTCCGGGGAGGAAGTGCCAAAAACCATTGCGGTCGGCGGCCGCAAATCTTTGCGCCATTGATTTCTGCTACTGAAACGGTCAATCTCGTTTAGTGTGGAGGCGTCATATACTAGGGGGTCGATGCATCTCGAAAAAGGGTGACGACAGACGAGGTTCTCGCATGCAAGAGCGCTCTCTCACTCCACTCCGTCCTAACGCAAACAAGGGATCTGCTTTTAGTACGTGCGTTGCGCTAAGTCACTGATTGGCACTCAGTGGCCTACCCCCTCGATTATGTGCTGAGGACATAGCTTGTATAGACCAACCTCTGGGGACACTTACACTGTCAGTAATTTCGGCGCTCTCCCAAGTTGCTGACAATCATGGAGCAGACTCATCAATGCTGAGCCACGTTCGTATTAGAAGCACTAGTGGAAGGAGTAACACAACACTACTAGCAGTAACATCGGTGGTAGCTGAAGTGGAAACCACACTAGCAGTAGTAAAAGCTGTATTAGAGACTGTTGTTTTTGTGCTTATCTTAGCAGTAGTTTTCATAATGGACGTAGTACTAGTCATGGTACTCGTAGTAGAAGAATAGCTGTTGTAGTAGTGGTAGTCGTCGCTGTGATACTGGTATCAAGTGTAACGGTAGTCATGGTGCTAGCAATAGTAGTAATCGTACTGATACTAGCAGTTGTAGTATAGTTGTGGTAGAATCAGCTGTAGGAGTTCTTGATGCAGGTCTAGTAACAGGGACAGCGAGCCTTCTAGTAGGAAACGTAGACGCTAAATCAGCGAGTCAGAAGCCACCCCTGCTCTTGCGATGTCGTGAGGCTAAGGCCGCATGGCGGCTGGTTGCAATCGCCGGTCCTCTGCTTGAATGGTATACCACTCGCTTTGAATCCGGGGTCTTCGTGGCGGGCTTGATCTGCAGGCTACCTTGAAAAGCAGGTATGCTTAGTGTTTTGCGGGCAGCATAAGGCAGGCCGGCTAACAGGATCTGGCGCTGGGTAGTGAAGACTGCAGCGTTTACGATGACGCCCAGTAAAGAGCGGTCTGGTTGGCGCAGTAAATATCAAAGAGCGGTGGTTCGGGGCAAGGTACGCGGATACGCGGATGCTCTGCTTGGCAGTGAGCGCGTGCTTTGAGACCCCTGAAGCATATGCTACCACCCTTTGGCGCAATTAGAACGTAACGCATAGTTCCGCGCAGCGTTGCTGAGCGCCTAGACAAAGCGTTCTCGTGAAATGTCAGAAGCAGTTAGCCATAATGTCGCTGTTTAGAAGAGGGCATCGGGGCGGGGGATAAGCTGCTCATTCTGCGACTCTCATCAATCAAATGAGCAACAGATCACAGTAATGGAAAATTACCTTGAATGTTGTGCAACGCCGCGTCCTGGGATGGCCTTCACGGAGCACAGATATGCTGGGCGACAACGAAGCTTTTCACCTGCTAGGTGCGCCTTTCGCAACTGACACCAGACGCTTGAGATCGAGATGTGCACTAGCATGGGTATCTAGACAATTTGAGATTATCCAGTGTGCGGCAAATCGTTTCCAGAAGACGGTAGGTCGTGGGGGGGCCCCGTGTATGGGGGTGACATGACCTGCCTGTAGCGCGTTATGCGTACGTATGCTTCAAAGGGAGAATCCCGCAGGGCAGAAGGCTGTCTGCTGTTTCATGCTTTCGAGTGGCGTCTCTGGACGGAAGAAAGACGGAGTCGCCCTGCGTGTGCGAAAAGAAAGAAGTTGCTTTTGTTCTTAGACTTCACATGAAAGCGATTGCAAAGTATGTCGATAAACTCAGAGGCAGAGGCATGCGGGCAGCGTACAAAGTGGAAACAAAAGATTTCCCTTTGCCTGAACGAAGCGACCAGTCATACTACCTACACAACTGGTAGGGCGTAGGTCATGCCTCGACAGGTGTCGTGGATGCAACAGACTACAGCCAGTATCCCAGCGGCGGGCGGCTTCTGGGGGGATGGAAGGAAGCGGGGCAGGGATCCTTGTATATTGGTTGCCCGCTTATGTTAAGGGCCTTACAGAGCAACTGTAACCGTAACATAGTCCGCACTTACAATGCATCGGCAGAGGGGTTCCTCTTGTATATCAGTACGCAAAGTGACCAGACCTACCTGGGGGTGCAAATAGCGTAAGTCGCTCGAAAGCAAGACGGCATATGCTCAGTGATAGACGCAGTATGGTAGCGCAAGAAGTGTTCATTGGTGCTAGAAGGTGAGCTATTGCTGGAGACCACGTGCAGCGGTGCCACGCCATATCTATACCGATGCTTGCCAACTGGTGCGCTGCAGACAAAGGGTGGGCCGCTCTTGCACTGTATTAGAAATGGGAGGCACTGAGCTCTGCGGCACGTCTTCACCATTTTGCTAGACTAATAGATCAGCAGCTCTTTCTGAACGGGCATCAAATGGGAAGGACTGTGCGATGCAGGCACCGTGAGGCACATACGCGGCAGTAAGGAAAACTGTGGACTGCACTGTGTGGAAGAGTCGGAGGCAGTGGAAAAGAGCAGGATTCAAAACGAGCCAATCCACGGAGCGGTTTCCCAGCTCATGGCAGAACACTGTACGCCCAGCGAAACCTCATTACCGACGAATATAGGCGAGATAGTTCCGTGCTCCGAATAATCCTTCTAATTCGAAAAAGAGGAACGGCATGTGTATACACTAGATATGTACGTGTGTGTTCCTGACAGGAGGGCACTTCTTTACACTACGTCAGAGAGGGTAGCAACTGCGCTCGCCAGGGGTTTGAACCTCCCCGTGTCGCTACTCTTGGAGACCTCCGTGTTTTCCAGGTGACCGTAAGTCTCTCCAGGGTAGCAATAGTGGCGACCGAGGCGAAGGGAGCTCATCGGCATCTCCCAACATAGATATACTGACAAAACATATATCGCGTTGCAACGCAAGAGAAGATATAAGAAAGATGTTACTGCGACATGTTGCAAGGCCGAGACTGAGACAGACGGTATTGATGAATGAAATAAGACAGAAGTCTAGCAAAGATGAGATGCCCTCTGAGAATGACTTTAGTCTCCGCATAATTCTAATAGGTAGAAACCGTCACAAGGAAGCCAACTGGGAAGTTGAAAGGGGTGCCTTAGAGAGCACTGCGGCTGAGGATCTCCCAATACATTACTCTGCGTCCTTGATATCGTGCCCCGTGCGGACGCTAGTCAGTGCTTCTGCGTCTCGCATCCGACCATGCTCTCCCTTTATTTCTCGGTATGGAAACTCACCAGCCTTATTTTTCGCGGCACCGAAGCTCAGAGGTCTACTAGGGGCAATGATACCATACAATAAAGCGAACGCGCTGCACCTTTTCGTCTTCGTTGCTGAGCATTGTAAACAGGATCGCGCCTTCAGAGCTGGGGGCACACAGCCGTCCAGCTGCACAACCGCTGCCTTGCCTGCTTTTTGATCTAGAAGCGCGCTACTGAAGGTTTTCCTAGGTACTCTAGAGACCATCCCGCGATCCACAACAAGAAGTCTACAAGGTTGCAGCCGCCGTAATGGGAACCTGGACGAGGATATCACTCAGGGGAGCCACACAGGGCATAACCCCGTTTTACCACATCAACCACAAAGCTGTGTTCGACGTGACCATAATATAGGGCCGCCTGTTTCTCATCACTATCCATACGCGAGTAGGAGTCTTTTGTGCTTCAGTTACAGCCACCCGTACTGCGTCTAAAACAGCTTCGTCCTGTAGTCTCAGACGTCAGCATGACGATGGAGGCTCACGTGGTGAGCAAGACAGAACTAGGACACGATATCAGTTCAGGTTCACAGGCTGCAGGTCTAAGGCCCTTCTGTAAAAAGTAATTATGTCCCTCAGCTGTCTCTAGATGTAACCGTGCCAGGCGCTGACCGTGCGGAAGACAAACGCGCGAAACTCACGCCTTTTTCTGCTGCTCCTTAGTGGAGAGAGTTGACAGGATCTCCTACTAGAAGACGTATACAACTTCGAGACACGATGCGTACGCATGGTCGCGCTTGCAGTCAAAGACACAGCATTCGGTATGACGGGACGAACGCGGACCACAATGCTCGCATAAAGAAATGGGACGAGTGATTTCTAAGAAAGCCTGATTCGGCGAGCAGTTGAGACACAAGGTAGTCTGCAGAATCTTTCCCGGCTGTGCGGTCGGTAGTGAAGAAAGCGCTGACTTGTCGACCTCAAAAGAAAACAAGACTCACAGCCGAGAACACACGAAAGCGAATCCGGTCGCAGCTGAGGGTATATTTGCCATCACGTGGCCACGCCCATGGAGCTAGTCCCTAATGAGAGGAGCGTACATGCCGCATTGTTAGCATTCGTGTACGCGATATAAGGATTGACTCCTAGTAAATTCCATTTATGCTGAGTGCTCACAGAAACGCCTTACATGATGAAGATACATAACTGCCCACCAAGAGGATTGGATGAAAAGCCATTGTGTTCTCGAGGGTGAAAGACATTAGAAACCGTCGTGGAAGGTGCGGGCCCACTGATACATTCTTCGAAACAAGCACATTGAAGCGTGCGCCGGCAGCTGAGAGCGCAAATGAGGGCTACTGATAAGAGAGAACATGCCGCCGATCCATTCCGATCACATGCGGAGTTATATAGATGTCACGACGGATCCCGGGTAGCCCCTTCCAGTTTTGCTCGATTCGGGATTTCTTTTGCAGCTGCTCCGAAAAGTCTTGATTCCTTTGATTCTCGGGATAAGGAGGCCACAAGCATGAGACCGACCACTGCAACGCCGTCTCGTCTCTATGGGCGGGCGGCATCAAATGATGATAACGCTTCAACGGGGGTAGCGTGAGAAAGCGGAGTATCTGATATCAAGTTGGGCTTTATCCAGATGAGCTTGGTGGAATCCGGGTGAGAATGGCGAGCAATAGATTGTGCACGCGAGATGAGTAGTTTCTGCTGAGTTTCTCGTCAATATTCCCGAAGGGGCAGCGGCTCAAAAAAGCACTTTACCGTGTGTCTGGCTCTCGTTCACTAACTCCACCTCTGTGCGAAGACGAGGGCGTCACTTGTGGGTTTATTAGTCCCCGCAAACCCTGCAGGAGTCTCGTACACTGCCTGATTAAGCAAGTCGGTGGACCGGTGCGTTCTTTGTCACGGTGAGATCGCAGCATCATGGCAAAGGCTGAGCAATATTGCGTAATCGGCGAGTTACCAGTCGCCCTTCTCTGCCAGCATTGTGCCTACAGGGCACGGAACGTCGTGTGTGAGGCCTCGACAAGCATGAGAGGATATGTCGTTTGAACGTATTTAGAAAGGTCAGCCTGCTGCGCGACTACATTCAGTGTAGACGACGGCTGTACGGAGACGGTCTCCACCAGGAATCACGTGCGTCTATACTCTCTTCTTGCCCATGTGCCATTAATGACCTACCGCGGTAGAAGCGGGGTCTGCAAGGCTGAATGTAAGCATTCGGGGGATTCGAGCTGCTCGACTGGGGAGAGAGCAGCTTGAGATTCAATTGATGCCTGCCCGACAGAACACTCTCTCACGCGATGCTGCTGTTGCCACACATCTGGTATTAGAGCCGCTCAGCAGTCAACCGACAGGCATGGTGGTGAATCCTGTTCTGTTCTCAAATATAAGTTTGTAGGGAATATGCAGATTAGAGCCTCTAACCCGCAGATGTGTCTCTGGGACCCCTCGTAAAGCAGCGCTTCCGGCGAACACAGTGTAGCAGCGTAAGTCATGTTTGTAGAAAGGCGCTCATATGCCACTTGTGCTAGAGTGACAAACTCAGCTCAGGATGGTGAGGAACGCGTTGCATCTGCAGCAGTGTGCCTTTCTTCCGCTTGCAGGATGCCATGCCTGAGTAGAGGTCGGTGACAGTAATTCAAAGTGGAAAGTACACAAGCTACTGAATACCATTATGATAAGCAAAAAACATCCCAAGTCATATCTCGGTAGCGCTCGCCGCGCGGCGGCTGACTGCGGAAACGATGGAGGCCGTTAGGCCTCGAAGCCATCAGGAGAGAAATAGGAACTTAGGGAGCCGAAATGGGAATCACATGGGATGAAACTGTTCAGCTAGCGTTTGTCCCTAGGAGTCTGACCGTCTTTCACAGTGAAGAATTCTGTGTGGCGGTGAGGAGCAACCAGTTGGTCGTCAAAGGTCGATGTGCCAGTTTATCGAAAAATGAGAAAAATCCAGCTCACAAAACTACGCACCTAGGAACTAGAGGGCGTGTCTAGTGGAGCATGCGAGAGAGCCGAAAGATACCGTACATTAGGTGCACAGGAATGACTGCACACATGGAAGCCTGGAAATACTGTTGCGTTCACTTCACTAGATGCCACTGTTCGCAAACTTTTGTGTAAACTGCCCAACCACCAAACACCCTGCGGACTGCAACAGAACCTGCGTGAAAGAGACAATGTGAACCATATTTAGACGCGAGCGTGACAGAAGTATGCTTGTGCGTCAGCGGCTGTGACAAAAGCCAACATAGGATGGATGCACTCCCGCCGCAGAGAATTTCGCTCGCGTCGGCGCTCCACAGCTACAGGTAAGCGCGACAGGAAGTAAAGAGGCTCTATGGAGCCGTTCAATCACAAAGGTCAGTTTGACACTCAGCATCAAGATCCTCGCCAAATCTCTAGCTCTGGACGCCTCCCGCGAGGAGGAAGTGCCAAAAAACAATTCCGGTCGGCGGCCGCAAATCTTTGCACCATTGATTTCTGCTACTGAAACGGTCAATCTCGTTTAGTGTGGAGGCGTCATATACTAGGGGGTCGATGCATCTCGAAAAAGGGTGACGACAGACGAGGTTCTCGCATGCAAGAGCGCTCTCTCAGTCCACTCCGTCCTAACGCAAACAAGGGACCTGCTTTTAGTACGTGCGTTGCGCTAAGTCACTGATTGGCACTCAGTGGCCTACCCCCTCGATTATGTGCTGAGGACATAGCTTGTATAGACCAACCTCTGGGGACACTTACACTGTCAGTAATTTCGGCGCTCTCCCAAGTTGCTGACAGTCATGGAGCATACTAATCAATGCTGAGCCGCGTTCACATTAGAAGCACTAGTGGAAGGAGTAACACAACACTACTAGCAGTAACATCAGCGGTAGTTGAAGTGGAAACCACACTAGCAGTAGTAAAAGCTGTATCAGAGACTGTTGTTTTTGTGCTTATCATAGCAGTAGTTTTCATAGTGGAAGTAATACTAGTCACAATACTCGTAGCAGACGAATAGCTGGTGTGGTAGTAGTAGTAGTAGTAGTGGTAGTAGTAGTAGTAGTAGCAGTATTAGTAGTAGTAGTAGTCGTCGTTGTGATACTAGCACTAAATGTAATGGTAGTCACTGTGATAGCAATAGTAGTAGTCGTACTAATACTAGTAGTTGTAGTATAGTAGTGGTAGAATCAGCTGTAGGAGTTCTTGAAGCCGTTCTAGTAACAGGGACAGAGAACCCCCTACTAGGACACGTAGACGCCAAATCAGCGGGTCAGAATACAGCCCTGGTCTTTGCCATGTCTTGAGGTGGAGGTCACATAGCAACTGGTTGCAGTCGCCGGTCCTCTGCTCGAATGGTATACCACCCGCCGTTCGAATCTGGGCTCTACCTGGGCGGCTCGATTTGTAGCCCACGTAGAAAAGCGGATGTTCTGAGTCTTTTTAGGCAGAGTAAGGGGGTGCGACTGACAGGATTCGGTGCTGCGTAGTGACTACTGCAGGGCTAACGACGACGCCCAGTAAGGGGGGATCTCTTTGGCGCAGTTAATATCATGGAGTGGGTGTTTGGGGCAGGGTACGCGGATGTTGTGCCTTGCAGTATGCGCGTGCAATGAGAGCCCTGAAGCATATGCGACCCCCTTTTGACTCAATTACAACCTGATTCATACCTCAACGCACGGGTACTGAGGGCCTAAACAAGGCGTTCTTGTGAAAGGTCAGAAGCAGGTAGCCTAATGTCGCTTATTTGAAGAGGGCGTTGGAGCCGGGAATAAGCTGTGCACTCTGCGATTGTCCCCAGCTGAAGAAGCAACCTAACAAAGTAACCGGAAACTTCCTATATAGCTGTGCAACGTCGCGTCCTGTGATGGCCTTCACAGAACACAGAGGTGCTGGGCGACAGAGAAGGTTTTTGCCTGCTAGGTGTGCCTTACGCAATTCACCACCGGACGCTTGAGATCGAATTAGCACTCGCACGGGTATCAAGACGACTATGAGATCATGCAGTGTGCGGCGTATCGATTCCGGCAGGACGTAGGTTGTGGGCGGGCCTCGTGTAGGGGATGACGTATCACTGCCCGTAGTGTGCTATGCGTACCTTTGTGCTACAAAGAAAGAGTCCCGCAGAGCAGGAGGCTGTCTGCTGTTTCATGCTTTCGAGTGGCGTCTCTGGACGGAAGAAAGACGGAGCCGCCCCTGCGTGTGCGAAAAGAAAGAAGTTGCTTTTGTTCTTAGACTTCACATGAAAGCGATTGCAAAGTATGTCGATAAACTCAGAGGCAGAGGCATGCGGGCAGCGTACAAAGTGAAAACAAAAGATTTCCCTTTGCCTGAACGAAGCGACCAGTCATACTACCTACACAACTGGTAGGGCGTAGGTCATGCCTCGACAGGTGTCGTGGATGCAACAGACTACAGCCAGTATCCCAGCGGCGGGCGGCTTCTGGGGGGATGGAAGGAAGCGGGGCAGGGATCCTTGTATATTGGTTGCTCGCTTATGTTAAGGGCCTTACAGAGCAACTGTAACCGTAACATAGTCCGCACTTACAATGCATCGGCAGAGGGGTTCCTCTTGTATATCAGTACGCAAAGTGACCAGACCTACCTGGGGGTGCAAATAGCGTAAGTCGCTCGAAAGCAAGACGGCATATGCTCAGTGATAGACGCAGTATGGTAGCGCAAGAAGTGTTCATTGGTGCTAGAAGGTGAGCTATTGCTGGAGACCACGTGCAGCGGTGCCACGCCATATCTATACCGATGCTTGCCAACTGGTGCGCTGCAGACAAAGGGTGGGCCGCTCTTGCACAGTATTAGAAATGGGAGGCACTGAGCTCTGCGACACGTCTTCATCATTTTGCTAGATTAATAGATCAGCAGCTCTTTCTGAACGGGCATCAAATGGGAAGGACTGTGCGATGCAAGCACCGTGAGGCACATACGCAGCAGTAAGGAAAACTGTGGACTGCACTGTGTGGAAGAGTCGGAGGCAGTGGAAAAGAGCAGGATTCAAAACGAGCCAATCCACGGAGCGGTTTCCCAGCTCATGGCAGAACACTGTACGCCCAGCGAAACCTCATTACCGACGAATATAGGCGAGATAGTTCCGTGCTCCGAATAATCCTTCTAATTCGAAAAAGAGGAACGGCATGTGTATACACTAGATATGTACGTGTGTGTTCCTGACAGGAGGGCACTTCTTTACACTACGTCAGAGAGGGTAGCAACTGCGCTCGCCAGGGGTTTGAACCTCCCCGTGTCGCTACTCTTGGAGACCTCCGTGTTTTCCAGGTGATCGTAAGTCTCTCCATGGTAGCAGTAGCAGCGACCGAGGCGAAGGGAGCTCATCGGTATCTCCTAACATAGATATACTGACAAAACATATATCGCGTTGCAACGCAAAGGAAGATGTAGGAAAGATGTTACTGCGACAGGTTGCAAGGCCGAGACTGGGACAGACGGTATTGATGAATGAAATAAGACAGACGTCTAGCAAAGATGAATTGCCCTTTGAGAATAATTTTTGTCTCCGCATAATTCTAATAGGTAGAAACCGTCACAAGGAAGCCAACCGGGAAGTTGAAAGGGGTGCCTTAGAGAGCACTGCGGCTGAGGATCTCCCAATACATTACTCTGAGTCCTTGACATCGTGCCTCGTGCGGATTGAGCAACTCAAGATGCAAGTGATACCTGCGCGCAAGAGAGCTGGCTCCAGCCCTGCTGCTGCAGCTACACAGCTGCTGACAGAATCAGTCAGAGAATGGCAACAGGCATGGGACGGGATCCTGTTCTGCTCTCAAACACCAGGTGGTAGGGAATGCACAGAGCAGGGATCGTGCAGCGTTAATTGTCTCTGGCTCAGCAAGCCCGAGTATCAAGTGTACATAGGAGGCTCACAAACACAGAGGTGGATGTAGCTGGAAATCTTGGTAACCTCCCGTAGTGCATCGCTTCCCGCAAACACAGAAGGAGAGGGTACGTCCTTTTCAAATAAAGGCACTTATATACCAGCTCTGTTAACATGAAAAACTCACCTCAGGAGCTGAGCAACGTCTTGCATCTGCAGGAGTGTGTCTTCCTTCCGCTTGCGAGATATCGTTGCCCGAGCGTAGACCGTGGATAGTGGCTCAAATTGAGAACTCTGAAGGCCACAGCATACCATTGTATCAGGCAATAGCATTCTAGAAGCATATCTCGCTAGCTATGCGAGCGTGGCGCGTGGCTGCAGACACAATCAGTGCCAATAGGTCTTTACGCTCTCAAGGAATCTTTATCAAGTCAAACCCGGATAGGTGCAAGGGGACGGGTGGAAGCTCTCCATCGATGCTTTTCGCCTCCGAGTCGACCCCTTTTCCAAACAGTCATTTGAGGCAGTATGTGCTGCAGAAAGGAGCACGCTATCCGTCGTCAGCGGTGATCACCCAATGACAACAAAAGGCCACTACGTAGCGGCACGCATCCACAGACTCTAAAGCGTGCCTACATGAGCAAAAACAAGAGCCCGCATCTGCCCAGTACAAACTTGGCAGGCAGGAGAACACGTCAGGCTATCAATTCCCCGTTGAAGATCGGCGCATGCTCGCAAGTGAATGCCACTCTTTACATGATTTCGTCTGAAACATTCAATCAAGAAAGGTCCAACTGTGCAAGAATGGAGCATCGTAAAGCCTCAGCAGTCGCGAGTGAGACGTAAGTCGTCATACGTCACTGACTGTAGCGATAACCAGCACCGCACGCACGCAATACATTCAGTATGACTCGAGCTCTGCAGACAGGATTAAGCGAGGCAGAAAGGACATACACTGAGCTTTAGGGCCGTGGAACCGGCCGAGCGACACAGAACTATCCTGGTATGTCACCCAGTGTAGCAGCAGTCAGCGACGAACTGTGCATTGCCTCCAATGTGATTCTTTTATGTCTACGAGCTTTACAGGTCCGGGTAAGCGCGGGCAGAAGCACACAAAAAATGGCCATACGCGCGCTGGAGCCGATCAATCAAGTCGATGTGTCCGTTCAGCTTTGAGAATCGTGTCTGTCAGGATCTTGTGACTCTGGACTGGGGCAGGGTGGCAGAAAAGGCAGTCGGCCCCCTCAATATAAGTAATATTGATACATACATGTACGGCAGCGGCTAGCCTTGTGGTGCCGAGGCGTTTGATCCGGAGAGACCGCCGCCGTCTGAAAGATGTTGATCACCACTCGAACGCCGCACACGCAAGCGCAATTGTCTTCGTCCGCTCTTTCGAAAACCCAGCGACTAATGCGGTTTTAAAGGAGTTGTGCAAAGGCGGAGGACTGCCCGAGATTCTGCATTTTGTCTCTTCAGATCCGTGTAGAGTGACAAAACTATTCGCAACGCGCTTCTCAGCGACCCACCGTTATAGAGTCATCACCGCTCACCGGAGTTGCTGAGCATCCTCCGATAGGCATTTCGGTGCTGACTCGCCATTCGAGTACCACTCATAAAGTAACGGTGGTGCCAATAAGGGTACACGTAATAGTAGTTATGCGATAGATACTACTAGTGGTACCGATACAAGTGGTATTTTTAGTAGTAGCACTAGTTGTAGTGGTTGTGATAATAGTAGTGCTAGTAATGGGCCTAGTACTCTAAGTGCTAGTATAAGCGCAAGTACTACTAGGTATCAGTCGAAGCAGCACCACTCATAGTGTTACTAGTAGGGGCACTATTTATGGGCAGCGGGAGCTTTCTACAACAAGGGGAGCTTTGTCACCAGGTGAGCATAGACGTCTAAATTTCCTATGTCGAGAACCGTAGTCACAACAGCGGCTGGCCGCGTGCGCCGGCCCTTTGCAGAAACGGTGCTCCATCAATTTCGAATAAGGGGTTCGCCTGCGCGGCCTGATTCTTGTTCAGCATCGAACATTGGGTATTGCGACTCACGTGTGGCCAACCGCCTCCCTGCACGTTGCCAGAGGCAGGCGTCCCGACGTTGCTACACAGGTGCCGGATATGATGCCCGATAAGCAGGCTCTTGACACTCGAAATAGATGTCAAGCAGTGGTGCAATCGGCGGAAGGTCGCGACCATTAAGCCTGGCGTCGTATGACCTACTCACCACTCCAGGCGCATGTGTTGACACATATCAGATCCCACAAACAGCTGATAAACGAAGCACAATGACCGGGAACAAAGACGGGATTTTTCTTGATAAAAGCCGGAGGAAGTGAGCTCTTTTGTGGCTGTCAAGTACAGGAGAGTCGTACGAAGGTGCAGCCGTGCAATCTTTTGAAAAATTACTGGGCAACGGAAACTTTCTCACGTCCACTGAACGACTCATAGCTGTCGGACAATGATGCGTGCTGCTCGGTAATATTGCCTTACTAGTGCTCGTACGTGGTGTAAGTGAGGAAACGTATCTTGTAGCGCTGTGCATGTACTGAGTTTGTTCACCCGACGTGCGCGCACGAGAGGTACGTGGTCGTGATACGTCAGGAATATCGCACTGGTTGCTATCCGAGACGTCCCTCGTTTGACCGGCGAAGGTAGCCTATCACGAGACGTTTGCTTGGAATCGACGGCTTACTGCCCGTAGGAAGCCACACCCCGTCGTCTGTTGCAAGGAAGGGAGCGACGTACGAAGTGTGGCCGTTTTCGTGCTTCGCGCCCCCGAAAATCCACACTGCATTGGAAGCGCAACACAGTTCATGTCGCTCGAGCGGATTTGCTGAGAATAGCGATTTGTGTTGTTTCGAGCCAGTGACGGAAACCTGTGAGATCAACGACAAGAGAACGGTTGCTGCCAACACAGGCACTCTTAATTTTTATCGTGCGAGGAAAAGCGCATGCCTGGCTGTGTAGGCAAATCCGCTGTAGAGTACATATGGCGAAGCTGTTTTTAGAGGGGGCGATGTGACGACCCACTCAGCGAAGCATTGCGCACTAACCTGTTAGTGTGGAAGTTGTACTGTCTCATGCTCTGAGGTGGACGTATGCGAACGGGAAGGGAGCTCGTATTCTGTAGGGAACGGAGCTGATGAAGCTGCTGTTCTCGGTCCTCAAAGTAAACTACGAAAAGCAGGAGTGACGCACGATGAGGCCATGCATGCAGGGACTAGTGCGCATCAAAAGTTTGGGCTTTCTCATATAAACCGCACGCCAGCATCCCAATACACCAAGAAAAGCTGGATGATAAGGCGTACCTTATGATGCGGACCCGAGTGGTGACGAGAGGCGGTAATCAGTATGGACGTGCGGAGATGGTGCGCATCATCACAGCGAGCGGGTTTTGGATTTAAATAGCCTCTTCTGCTGCGTTGAAGAAGGCACACCTTCTTCTCGACTTCTGGTCGCCCAGCTGAGGGATTAATACTGGTACGCGGCCACCACTTGACTAATCTAACTAAGCTGGGCAATCGGTTGTTGTCGTCTTTTGAGAAGACATGCTTCTGAGCAAGGCAGAGGCATGTACCTCACGGGGAATATATGGCTGTCAGTGTTTAGAATTGCAGCAACGCACGCAAGCGTCGTAATGTGAGGCCGGTCTACTAGTGTCAGCTCCTACGTGACGCCTCGAAGCTTCGTCTGATGGCGACAAAGGAGTGCCGCATCGGGCAATATACAGAGGTGTGCCATGTTGGTCTGAACACGTGGCTGAACGTGAGACTTCTTGGCTTACCGCAGCCGACAGTCGACTTCCCGTATTGGACACGTATAGGTCTCCGCTATCGGATTAACATGCAAATGGTGTTCTTGGCGGCCTTCATCGCAAGTCGACGATTCGAGGTAGCCAGGAGGAGGCACAGATAGATAGAAAAAAATATGGAGCCCGGAGTGAAGGTCTGAGGATCATGGTTTTGCATACGATTAGGGGTGACAGAGACGCACATGTTTTTCGCATCCTTTCTTTTTTCAAGGCTGACAGAGACGCACGAGCTTTCGCATCCTTCCTTGATAAGCCTGTAGGACCGCGCACGACCTGCTGCGGCACGCATGCTAAAATCATTCTAACCAGCGTTCAGTAGGCTGTCGCTGCATGAGTTCAAGGTCATAGATTTTCTGGAGTCAGGGCAGACGGCGACGCCACATAAGAGATACTTTCCGCTGCGATCAAGAATAGTGTCGCCCGTTCAGTAAACTGCTGGTCACATCAGAGACATGTAAGCGCAACGAGGACGGCTATATAAGCGCCCAGAACAGAAGCCGTATTTCGTTCTCTTCCAGCAGAGCCAGCTTGCCTTTCGATATCTGAGACTCCACTTGATTGACAGCACATAAGGTGCCAGAGACCGATAACCGATCGTAGGTTCGTTGCGTCTTAGCTGGCATTGGTAATCCTGTACAATGCAGGCGTATTCTGAAACGTGACCGATTGAGCCCACGGGCTGAGGTACGCTTACCGGAGTAAAATCAGCTTGTCTTTGTAGCCTTCAAAAGCCTGCTGAGAGTATGCCCTCCTGCTGCAGCTTGATTAGAACACGCAGTGCCTTCTAGCCTCTATGATGCTATATACGCCTCTCAGACCGCGTGGACAGCGCAGCAGACACGCAATCATCTTAATGCATAGGCCCCGAAGGCCCCTTTGGTTGACGTTGTTATATTTTCTGAGCGTCAGATGTGCTGGCGCCATCACTGCAGTTTCCGAAAGACGATCGACCGCACAGCTGCCAGCACAATGGAACCGAACCACATAAGCACAGCCTGCAGACCATTCTGGGGTGTCTATCGGGAATCGATCTGTAGTACTATAGAGGCGTCACCGAGGCATGTGTCGAGAAGTTTTTAGGCGCAACCACAGTCGCCATGCTATGATGCTGCGTATCGCAACTACTGGCGCACCAGCAGATTCTGCCGGCGCCGTGCTGATAAATTCATTGAACGGGTCTAGTCGCTGTGATTACCCTGTACTGCTATATATAAGCAGAGCTGTTACGCTATTTACTCAGAAAGTACCGGCCTGAGTAGATTTGGCGCAGTATCATCTAGGTGCATCAAACAATAGCACGGACCCGAAAGACAGGAAAAAATAGAGCAGAGACAATCTCACAAGACATCATATGCAATCACATCTTTTATATCAGCTAGCGCCACAACAAAAAAAGATTTGTCAGTCCTCCACCTGTTCTTCACATGTAGCTATGCAAAGCACGCATCGCGCGAACGACCTACGCGCCAGACTCTGCCTACCTTTCTGTGCCTCGGGGTGGAAGTCGCAGTCAAATCCCTCTTGTGTACAGAGACTTGCTTTTGGGTAGGCCGCTGCATATCAGCTCTCGTAGGAGATATCAGAGACATTGCAAATCATAAGGCTGCACGCACACAGAGCAGAACGTGTGCACTTAACTTGGGGAGAAGCTATGGAGGACGTGCCCGGGCCTAAAACTAGGGGTGGAGATGCTCTGTACACACTGTTCGGCTCTGAAGTCTTTGCGGGTGACAGTGTAGGATTGTGGGCAGCACAATAAGGAGGGTATATTACTCTAAACGGCGAAGTAGCACGTCCATCTGCGACCATGTGAGACATTCGCCAGCACGTTCCCCGCCCCGCTCAGTTCACACGCTACGACAACAAGACTGTTTAGGCGTTATGAGTAGCATCCGAATCCATGCGGCGGCTCTGTGGAATGTTCGCAAAACTGCTCGTGTATTCCTACAAATAGATATATACCATCGTACTCTAAGTAGCCAGACCGTAACGCTTCTCTCTACAGTATCGATCCTTACATGCTGTTGAGGATGGTAAAGCAATAATGAGAAGGTCCACAATGTGCATTCAGATGTAACTTATTTGAAGGTGTCAGCACACGCTCTTTCGCTGCGCACGGCTGCGCAAATTTAGCTGAGGCGAAGGGGAGCCGTCCGACGAATTCGTGTCTGGTACTAGAGTTCTAGCCCGATGTAGGCCGGTTGACAGTCCTCCTCTAATTGGCAAATCTTTTCACAGTACCGTAGCAATCTCTTGAAAATGTATAACGCCAATGATGCACCCAGCTGATTGCCATACACTGTTACGCACGCAACGGTGTAGTTGTCCGCGGAGGTTATCTCGACATCGTGCGGAGCGTTTGATATGGCGGAGTCCCTCGCTGAGCGCTGAACCTCAGACGTGAGCTTGATTGTACTGAGTAATGCCCGGCTAGCCACCGCATTGGTTTCGGTTTCTTATCTGCTCTACAAAAACTTAAGTTGCTATGAGGATGTGGTGCTTACAAGGGACCCTCATAATGTTGGTTCGCGGAATCGTATTTTAGTCATTATCAAGTGGAGCACAGTGGGAACGGATGTCAATACTCAGTTTTCCGTCTTATTTAGAGCTTTGCACGGAAGCCGCTGTAAAGAAAACGTAGTTGAACAGGGAATCCCAGAGCGACCAATAAAGCTGGATGTGAAGGTTCTGATCATTAGGATGCTGTGTGCCTTCTTGCTTGTGCTCTATTCTAAAAGGCCATTCCAAGTCTTTCTGATACAGTACTTGGCCCTTCCTCCTTCATCCACGCCAGACGTACAGGGCATGTCTCTCAGACGTGTCGTGGCAGGCGTGCAGAAGAAGGCTCTGACTGGAAGGGAACACCGTTGACGACGCAAATATTCATCCCGTTACGCGGCAGCAGAGCTGGTCCATTATTCGTCTACTGTCGCACTCGAAGAATACGATCCGAGTGTGTTCCTCGCCGACGTTTCTGAAGTAAGCGTTGCTCAGAACCTCCGTACAGAAAATAGGCTTGTAACTTGTTGTGGTGCAAGATAGAAGGAAGACTAATGCACTGGAGGGATGAGCTGCAAAAAGCTCGATTTTGGTTCCTGCTTGACCTTGCTGCTGCCCTCGTAGTGACGCCTGACGCTAAAAACCGTGCGTGTACTCCTTGAATCATGTACTCACCTTTCTGTCGCCAGATTTTGTGACAAACTAATTGCATGAAAGGTCGAGAGGCACAAGGTGACCCACGGCCGCTGCGCCTGGGAGAGTTAAAATAAATACAAAGCTATAAAATCAGAGCATGTCTTGTCTGAGACCCTCTACTGGCCTACGTGCCTATGAAGCTTGCACAGGGAAGAAATCATGTGCATGCGGTCGCTAAAAAGGCACTTCTCCCCTCAGGAGTGCAGCAACACCGTGACTTGTATGTGCTTTCACCACGCACATGTACATTAGATGCTATCCCACGAAGGAGTCGGCTCAGAACGCTACGGAGCCTGTTTTATCTGCAGGGTGCGCCTTGCGTATACCAACACGACATCATGTTCTTTATACGGATGAGCGCTAGCGCCTTGAAAAAAAGAAACATCACAGCCGCAGCACCTTTGCTCTAGAGCCGCGTCACAAGGGGATTTTCCTGCGTGAAAGGACAAATTCCTGCCCTACCACAAACCTGGAGCCGTGACAGGTCCATACACGTAAAGAGAGCGCAAGACGGCATTTTGTCCCTCCCGCCTCAAGGTTTTTTCTTGGAAAGACGTAGGGTCCGTAGAAATGCACAGGCAACCACGCAACGCCTCCTTATTGACGAAGCCTCATCATGTAGGAAGACGCGAAAGTCATTTTCTCAGAAGATCAGAGAAATGCAAGAAAAATCTTCTGAGAAATGCAGAAAGCGAATGCTGCCGCGCACGTGGTGCACAAGTTGCAATATGCAGGTGCAGACGGGAAGGCATTGTCGAGTCTACAATTCATGGTGTCAACTGTCTCATGACTACCCCTGTGCTGAACTGGACAAGGAATGTACCATCCCTCTAGTTCACACTTGCGAAAGCGTAGGCCCGGTGCATCCTACCGTCGCATACCCTTATCCTACTGATGTACAACGGTGGCATAGCCATTGCCAGAGGTGTGTAGCTCCTCGAATATAATAGTTGCTGGGCATGATTGAGCGCTCAGACGGTCCGCTGGTCCGCTGAACGAAGTGCGTGGAATACACTTTGTAGCAGCCCTCCATCACAAAGGTTCCTTTGAGCTTCCGCGTCGCACTTTCCAAGTGCTTGTAGGCTCGCAGGCGTTGGTGAAAAATAAGACTTTGAAGTCGCTTTTGGCGGCCTTGGCCAGGGAACTCGTTTACTATGACGGATAAAGCGTCGATCAGAGAAGTGGATGCAGGATTGTACCACACAGCTAAAGCTTGCATTGAGGGTTTGAAGACACTTAACGCCTTGCAGAAGGTTCTGTAGTTCTGTTGTCCGTATTCACATTGCAGACACCAAAGACATAGTCCACAGCAGCACTGTGGGACACAGGTCGGGGTGCAACCCTGCTGCATACGTTGGCATATTGTACAAGGTGAGAAAGAAGGTTGAGAGTAGAGCATCTAAGGCGCTCACAGAATCAATGCGTTGTGCTTCACGAGTTGCTGAAGGTTTCCAGGTAGAGACGTCAATGCTAAAGCGCTTCCTCAAGCCTCTTCAAGGAAGCCGCACCCTATCGCAGGTGCAGGGGAGTGACTGGATGGGGAGTTAGAAATTTTCAGTACTATCAAAATGATAGAGCTCAGGACATCGACTACTCACGTATCTTAGACCGGCTCCAAGAAAAAGCACCGATGGTTTCAATGCATAGGTACGTCAGCACAACCGAATTTGAAGCCTGCCTCGAAGAGAGGTCAGTTCTACTTTCATAACAGAGCTTCACCGTGCGAGCACGTGGAACGTCTCTTTACAAATCAACGGCACCAACAGTACGAGGCAGAAGCACGGCAAGCCGTCTCCCAGGCACATCTGATACTAGTAAAATCATGGTCAAGACAGAGAAAAAGGCAACATTTGTCTAGCACTGCAGCACGACAATATAACACAAGCACGCGTTTTGCGAGGAATGGAGAAGCAACCGTAGATTCTGTCTGGCCAATGAATTTTGGGAGCAGGAACAGGGCCGTGCAAGTGAAGACAAAGGTACACCGGTTGAACCGCAGCAACTGCAGCTCAGAGCATCCGGCATTAACTAAGGGGATTTACTAGGGCAGAGGACGCGGGGGTTCTAACCGGTGTGGCGGTGTCCATCAGCATCTGGCGGCTCTCTTCACCCGCTAGTATTGCTTTGGTGCCTCTCTGCGCAGTAAGTTATGAGTTGATCCCTGGGTACGAGGGGCACATACAGTTCAGATGTCAGAAACAACGCAGTCATTACAGGGTAAGGGTCAGCGTTTCTGGCAAAAAGCCGGCTGTAGATAGTCAACATGGACGAAAGCCACAAATCATTGCATCCAGTGAGCAATGCGCCCTAGTTTGCAAAATACCAGGATGTGGCGCACCAGGTGTCTGATGTCCCATGATTTTACCGTGTCGGATGCAGCCTGCTGCGGACGAACTGGGGGTACCTTTTCAGGGGAAAACGGAACGATAAGGCTGCTGCTCCAGGCGGTCGCCACGTGAAGGATCGTGCAAACATAGTCGACCTAGAGACCGAATCAAGCGGGCATCGAGTCATACCTCAGAGTAAAGTGTCACTCTCGAACGGGAAGTGTGCAAGCCTATCAAGGTGCGACGACGTCTTGTGTGCTGGCAGGGCGTAAGCTGTGACGGGACGCTTCCTGTGGAGAGGAGTTGTACTCGCGAATATGTAGTGACGCACGGCGGCCTGCGAAGCAGCATCGAGCGACGCGAAAAGCAAGAAGGTGTACCTTTTTTCTGCTGCTGGGCGGGACTAGGAAGCAGATGTAAAACGAAGATACGTTACAGGTGCAGCACGCGCGTTGAGGGTTGGCCCCGGACGTCATAAACACTGCTCGTTACGAAGCTCAAGGGCCGGCAAGAAGAAATCTGCAGATACAATGAAAGTAACGTGTCTTTGCTTGAGAAAAGTTCTGGGCCTGCAAAGGGGGCTATGATCGGTGGCTGTACAGTTTCTGAAAGTGTTGTTCTCGCGCCGAAGCGCTGTCGTGCCTGGAGCAGGGTCACAGGGCTGCTTCTGAGCATAAAGGCCCACGAAAGCAGGATTGTTTTCACCAGCAGTTTCATTTTCTAAAAATATTGCCCACGCACCGCCGTGTCGTGGTGCAAGCCTCAGATGATGAGAGTTAGTCATGTTGCACAGCACAGACAACATGCTTGCGTGGTGTTGCTCATCGTCAATGCAGCAGCTTCGGCGTCGGTACAAGATGCTGCTTTCTCACGTTGGCGTCGGTACAAGATGCTGCTTTCTCAAGTGTATTGCATTTATACAGGGGTTTGAGGGCAACAGGTTCACGCCACTGCTGGTACCGCATTGTGCCAATCGCAAATCCGGTAATACGTCGGAGGCGCCCTGCTGAGATACAGTGTAGGCGGATAAGGGACCGAAACCTTTTGGTTTATTGTGGAAGATATCCAAAGATCGAATGAGCCTTCTATCAGCCAACGAATCCTTATAGTCAGAGAATCACTGCCATGCGCCCTTCCTTCGTACTGCTGCGCACGGACAACTGTATAGGCTAGTGGAGAACCTAGCACGCGCTGGGTTGCGCGAGGCCAGGAGTTCAGCGATGATCCTAAGTCAAAACGTATTACGTGATTACGTGATTGGGACCTTGGAAAGAGCGTAAAGGAAACGCTCTGCAGCTCCCGAATAAGTGACACTATTCATAGTAGCTGCCCCTGCGCGCATGTTTGTCGGACGGCGCTGTCCAGTTGAGCTGGGCGGTCCAGTCCGTTTGCACAGCCTACATCTTGGCTTGCCGTGATCTGTAGGCAGTGTCACTGCCACTTATGTAGCCACCTAGCCTTACGCTGACAGGTTCTGGCATCACGTGGTGAGGCGGGGAGCACTGACTTCACGATTCATGAGGGAGCCGCTGGACGATCATAGGCGGAATGACCGACGCTCTCCCGATGATGGGAAAGAGAACGTCATTTTGACGTGACCTCGCGGGTAGGACCCGCCAAAATTCGGAAAAAGAAGAGAGCGTGCGTGGGGTGCCAGATTACTGAGAAAAAGTACAAAGGCTTATTACGAAAGAACAAAAGCACCCTGCCGCAGCACCATTTTTCAGGTTTTCAGGGAATCGGTTGTGCACGATGGGGTTTCTTTGAATGGAAATCCAACGACAGCAAAGCAGCGTGTGTCACTCCACCTGAACGACTTTCGAGGCCCAGCGCACGCGTGCTTTGTAGCACGCGAGACAGCTCGCGCCCCGTTTAAATGCTCTCTCTCTGTACGAAATTGTTGTCCTGTTGACCGCCTGAGCAAGAGGTAATCACGCGCCTCGTGAGCAGAATGAGTGAGACATCGTAAGACTTCAACGTACTGAACGACTAGATTGAGGCCGGTGAGACCTACGTTGACCTTTGAAATCCTTAAGTGGCACTGCCAGGGGACTGCCAGCAGTGGGTCCTGAAGACCTGCTTGCGGAACTGGATGAGCATCCGCATGAAGTACGCATGCGTAATTTGTCTCTGTTTCTGAATCGGTCTGTGCCACAGGAGGAGGAGAAGAATGTATCCTCTCAATCTAGAAAAAGCATCTTGACAAACCCTCAGAAGGCCTGAGCCACACTGTACCACTGGCACGACTGAAGTGAGGCACGCGCGTATCCGCCGCGAAGACGGTTTACAGGTAGTCCTACGAGGGGATTCGGGTGGGTGGGTTAAAGGAGACACACGAAATGAGCATTACACACCTAGGACCCCTGTAGCCCTCTGTCAGACATTGTGCACCTCTGAACAGTTGCTTGATACACCGGTGTACATCAATGTACGTAGTGCCGTACATCTCCAAGAGCTCGCTCATCGAAGGAAGCGAACAGAGGAATTCTCGGAAGTTGTGAGAATCGGCTGACACATAAAGACAAGCGAATGGAGCAAACAGCTCCACGGCGTATTTGCAGCGTCCTTCATGCCCTTCTCTTCCACGTTTTGATGATCTATGTGAGCAGTCAAATCACTGGAAGCACCTAGCTGTTGCCTAATTCTCCACGAAGGAACGGCCTTATGAGTTCCGCTGTACTCCAGGACCTAACAAGTATGAGAAACCTGAAAGTATTGTACAACGGTGTTGCACGCTGGAGCGTGTTCCGTGTTGGGTGCTTGACAGCCCCGAGCCTACAAAGAATTGTGAAGGAAGCTTCCGAAGAGCTGTACGCGGGGGAAAATGCACCCGTGGAACCGTCTCTCAAGGATAGCGTAGAGTGATCATCAAGATATATAGCTCGAGAACTAAGGTTGAGGGCGCACACGGCGTTCTCAAAGGTGCGTTCATCCTGCCTAAGGAACAAACTGCGACTAGGTCTAACAGAGCCGCCTTTTTTCCTACCTCAAAAAAAGGTCGTATGCGATACTCGGTTCATCACAACATCTTAGACGAGAAGAGAGAGCTTGAAGGGCATAACAGTGGAAAACTGCCATTTTTTTGAGATAAGCAGTATGCAACAGCAAGTGTCGACTCTTGTCTGGGTGGATATTGAACGCCATGCAGCACCGCGTAGTGCGCAGAGCAATACATTTTCAAACGTCGGTCTTAATACAGGTGTACACTCGCAGTGAGCTTTCGTGCAGGCCACGGAGAGCGCCGTGGAGTGTGCGGAACGGCTCAAAGGCAGCCCCAATTGCGGCCCAAGCGTTCTGCACCCTGTCAGAATTGGTATAACGGTCCCACTGAATGCGTCCTCCGACAAAAGTGAAGATTGAGGTTTCATTGGCACCACTCAAGTTGAGGCTGCAGCCTCCACTCATTGGGCCCGCTTCGTCTTAACACAGAAATGCACTTACCGAGGGCTCGTCTTTTACTTCCTGGCAGACGCCTGCCTGGACGCTCCGGAGTCAAATCTGCAGAGAAAGACGGATTGCTCGCACCGCAAGGGTTTCGCTTTCAGTAAACTGCCAGATAGCACCATGGGATGGATGATGAAATTTACGTGTCTATTCCGGATGATCCGGCGGGGATGCGCGATACAGAGGGTGCACGGGGCGATAAGTATGCCTCTTCTCTTGCCTGCGGCGTGAGGCACGGTCGAGGACGTTGCTGTGTGAAAAAAGCATACACGTGGAATGCTGCACATGCACGGCCGGTAGCTCTCTGGAGAGCGGAAGAGAAGAGGCGTGAATGGAATGCTAATGTGGGGACACTTAGTAAAGTCGGGGGTACCGGATGTGGCGCGTACAATTGTGCGAAGACGGACATGGAGAGCGGCTGGCCCGGGGAGAGAGGACGATAACCTTTTTTGAAAAAGGTAGTTGTGTCACCGGCGCCGGCAAATCCCCTTGTATCACCGTATTAGCCGTTCGTAAGATGACAGCCAGGCGCTGACACCGTGTACAGAACGGCTGGCTTGCACACCAGTATCTGCTCTATGAGGGTCCACCTGACTAAAAGCTGCTAACAGAGTAGACTCAGACGCTGACACGCCGCTGAACACGAATATGTAGTGAAAAAGAATTACCGAGTGCGAACTACATAGGGTGCGCAGCAACGGGGTGAAAGCAGACGCACAATTCGAGAGAGGCACCCGAGAATGGCATTTTCCCTTGTGCTTCCAGCTCGCCATGAGAGCTACTACGTGGGATCGCGATGGACGTGCTCTTGCCAGGAATACTTGTAATGACTAAGCACGATGCCTATGTAGAGGAGAAAGTGCACGGCTACTTGTTGTCAGCGTACATAGTGGTGTCAGTCTGCGAGAAATAAGTTGTGCAAGGATAACATGGTAGTACTTGGAAATTGAATGCTTCCGGGATACATCTCTTCTTCATAATATGATTGGAATCAGCTCTGAACGAGGAAGATTTTTCTCTGACACGCGTCTAGCAGCCGCAGACCACTGAAATCATCCAAATTGACTCACCAGCATCGCCTCTTTGCACAATCTCATGCACCTCACGGGCGTCAAGGACGGCGGGTATACGAAGTGTAGAAACTGGACGCAGTCAGCGGATCCACCCTTCCTGCTGGTATATAGATTCTGACAGCCATGGTTGCAACGGGTGTTTTATTGACACCAGATCAGGTGGAGCCCTTTGGCTTGATATGACATCATGGCAAAAGAATACTTCTGCGTAGCGATTCAGTGGCTGCTACTTTTGCAAAAAGGCCTCCGTTGTGCCCATGAGCCTTACCTAGGTCGTTGCGTATATCTGCCATTCTTTTCGTTGTGTGAGGTTCCCAATGCAGGGGGTCGGTTGGGGGAGATTCTTCTCTTTAGCTGTCCTGGTGGCAATCTGTTGCGAGAGAAAAACGCCTCTACTTCCGTGGCTTGGGTATACACCTGATGAAAGTATGCATGAGTAGAATTATTAGACCTGGGACC
>NW_026700710.1:0-78014 GCF_030435755.1 Ochotona princeps
TTTCACATGCCACCAACTCCACATTCACATGCAACTTCAGCGCCACAGCCGTTTTCAGATAGCCCTCAATGCAAAGGCTCTAGACGCAAATATTGGTGTGAGAGCTAATTCAATCAAGGAAACACTGCATGTTGGTGAAGGGCATATTGAAGAAGGATCAGCCAAGTGGTTCTTGTGGGAGAACAACTCCATTTGGCTCACTAACGTCACACACCATCAGGCTTCCAAGCAGCTCTCAAGGAAACTCAGTTTTCACACTCTATGCTTAGTGCCCTTTGAGTGCATTATCTAGGAATGAACCTGGTAGAGCATCCCACACAAACGAATGCTCCACATGCGGGTTTCACATGCCACCAACTCCACATTCACAGGCAACTTCAGCGCCACAGCCGTTTTCAGATAGCCCTCAATGCAAAGGCTCTAGACGCAAATATTGGTGTGAGAGCTAATTCAATCAAGGAAACACTGCATGTTGGTGAAGGGCATATTGAAGAAGGATCAGCCGAGTGGTTCTTGTGGGAGAACAACTCCATTTGGCTCACTAACTTCACACACCATCAGGCTTCCAAGCAGCTCTCAAGGAAACTCAGTTTTCACACTCCATGCTTAGTGCCCTTTGAGTGCATTATCTAGGAATGAACCTGGTAGAGCATCCCACACAAACGAATGCTCCACATGCGGGTTTCACATGCCACCAACTCCACATTCACAGGCAACTTCAGCGCCACAGCCGTTTTCAGATAGCCCTCAATGCAAAGGCTCTAGACGCAAATATTGCTGTGAGAGCTAATTCAATCAAAGAAACACTGCATCTAGCTGAAGGGCATATTGAAGAAGGATCAGCCGAGTGGTTCTTGTGGGAGAACAACTCCATTTGGCTCACTAACTTCACACACCATCAGGCTTCCAAGCAGCTCTCAAGGAAACTCAGTTTTCACACTCTATGCTTAGTGCCCTTTGAGTTCATTATCTAGGAATGAACCTGGTAGAGCATCCCACACAAACGAATGCTCCACATGCGGGTTTCACATGCCACCAACTCCACATTCACAGGCAACTTCAGCGCCACAGCCGTTTTCAGATAGCCCTCAATGCAAAGGCTCTAGACGCAAATATTGGTGTGAGAGCTAATTCAATCAAGGAAACACTGCATGTTGGTGAAGGGCATATTGAAGAAGCATCACCTGAGTGGTTCTTGTGGGAGAACAACTCCATTTGGCTCACTAACTTCACACACCATCAGGCTTCCAAGCAGCTCTCAAGGAAACTCAGTTTTCACACTCTATGCTTAGTGCCCTTTGAGTGCATTATCTAGGAATGAACCTGGTAGAGCATCCCACACAAACGAATGCTCCACATGCGGGTTTCACATGCCACCAACTCCACATTCACAGGCAACTTCAGCGCCACAGCCGTTTTCAGATAGCCCCCAATGCAAAGGCTCTAGACACAAATATTGGTGTGAGAGCTAATTCAATCAAGGAAACACTGCATGTTGGTGAAGGGCATATTGAAGAAGCATCACCCGAGTGGTTCTTGTGGGAGAACAACTCCATTTGGCTCACTAACTTCACACACCATCAGGCTTCCAAGCAGCTCTCAAGGAAACTCAGTTTTCACACTCTATGCTTAGTGCCCTTTGAGTGCATTATCTAGGAATGAACCTGGTAGAGCATCCCACACAAACGAATGCTCCACATGCGGGTTTCACATGCCACTAACTCCACATTCACAGGCAACTTCAGCGCCACAGCCGTTTTCAGATAGCCCTCAATGCAAAGGCTCTAGACGCAAATATTGGTGTGAGAGCTAATTCAATCAAGGAAACACTGCATGTTGGTGAAGGGCATATTGAAGAAGGATCAGCCGAGTGGTTCTTGTGGAGAACAACTCCATTTGGCTCACTAACTTCACACACCATCAGGCTTCCAAGCAGCTCTCAAGGAAACTCAGTTTTCACACTCTATGCTTAGTGCCCTTTGAGTGCATTATCTAGGAATGAACCTGGTAGAGCATCCCACACAAACGAATGCTCCACATGCGGGTTTCACATGCCACTAACTCCACATTCACAGGCAACTTCAGCGCCACAGCCGTTTTCAGATAGCCCTCAATGCAAAGGCTCTAGACGCAAATATTGGTGTGAGAGCTAATTCAATCAAGGAAACACTGCATGTTGGTGAAGGGCATATTGAAGAAGGATCAGCCGAGTGGTTCTTGTGGGAGAACAACTCCATTTGGCTCACTAACTTCACACACCATCAGGCTTCCAAGCAGCTCTCAAGGAAACTCAGTTTTCACACTCTATGCTTAGTGCCCTTTGAGTGCATTATCTAGGAATGAACCTGGTAGAGCATCCCACACAAACGAATGCTCCACATGCGGGTTTCACATGCCACCAATTCCACATTCACAGGCAACTTCAGCGCCACAGCCGTTTTCAGATAGCCCTCAATGCAAAGGCTCTAGACGCAAATATTGGTGTGAGAGCTAATTCAATCAAGGAAACACTGCATGTTGGTGAAGGGCATATTGAAGAAGGATCAGCCGAGTGGTTCTTGTGGGAGAACAACTCCATTTGGCTCACTAACTTCACACACCATCAGGCTTCCAAGCAGCTCTCAAGGAAACTCAGTTTTCACACTCTATGCTTAGTGCCCTTTGAGTGCATTATCTAGGAATGAACCTGGTAGAGCATCCCACACAAACGAATGCTCCACATGCGGGTTTCACATGCCACCAACTCCACATTCACAGGCAACTTCAGCGCCACAGCCGTTTTCAGATAGCCCTCAATGCAAAGGCTCTAGACGCAAATATTGGTGTGAGAGCTAATTCAATCAAGGAAATACTGCATGTTGGTGAAGGGCATATTGAAGAAGGATCAGCCGAGTGGTTCTTGTGGGAGAACAACTCCATTTGGCTCACTAACTTCACACACCATCAGGCTTCCAAGCAGCTCTCAAGGAAACTCAGTTTTCACACTCTATGCTTAGTGCCCTTTGAGTGCATTATCTAGGAATGAACCTGGTAGAGCATCCCACACAAACGAATGCTCCACATGCGGGTTTCACATGCCACCAACTCCACATTCACAGGCAACTTCAGCGCCACAGCCGTTTTCAGATAGCCCTCAATGCAAAGGCTCTAGACGCAAATATTGGTGTGAGAGCTAATTCAATCAAGGAAACACTGCATGTTGGTGAAGGGCATATTGAAGAAGGATCAGCCGAGTGGTTCTTGTGGGAGAACAACTCCATTTGGCTCACTACACACACCATCAGGCTTCCAAGCAGCTCTCAAGGAAACTCAGTTTTCACACTCTATGCTTAGTGCCCTTTGAGTGCATTATCTAGGAATGAACCTGGTAGAGCATCCCACACAAACGAATGCTCCACATGCGGGTTTCACATGCCACCAACTCCACATTCACATGCAACTTCAGCGCCACAGCCGTTTTCAGATAGCCCTCAATGCAAAGGCTCTAGACGCAAATATTGGTGTGAGAGCTAATTCAATCAAGGAAACACTGCATGTTGGTGAAGGGCATATTGAAGAAGGATCAGCCAAGTGGTTCTTGTGGGAGAACAACTCCATTTGGCTCACTAACTTCACACACCATCAGGCTTCCAAGCAGCTCTCAAGGAAACTCAGGTTTCACACTCTATGCTTAGTGCCCTTTGAGTGCATTATCTAGGAATGAACCTGGTAGAGCATCCGACACAAACGAATGCTCCACATGCGGGTTTCACATGCCACCAACTCCACATTCACAGGCAACTTCAGCGCCACAGCCGTTTTCAGATAGCCCTCAATGCAAAGGCTCTAGACGCAAATATTGGTGTGAGAGCTAATTCAATCAAGGAAACACTGCATGTTGGTGAAGGGCATATTGAAGAAGGATCAGCCGAGTGGGTTCTTGTGGGAGAACAACTCCATTTGGGCTCACTAACTTCACACACCATCAGGCTTCCAAGCAGCTCTCAAGGAAACTCAGTTTTCACACTCTATGCTTAGTGCCCTTTGAGTGCATTATCTAGGAATGAACCTGGTAGAGCATCCCACACAAACGAATGCTTCACATGCGGGTTTCACATGCCACCAACTCCACATTCACAGGCAACTTCAGTGCCACAGCCGTTTTCAGATAGCCCTCAATGCAAAGGCTCTAGACGCAAATATTGGTGTGAGAGCTAATTCAATCAAGGAAACACTGCATGTTGGTGAAGGGCATATTGAAGAAGGATCAGCCGAGTGGTTCTTGTGGGAGAACAACTCCATTTGGCTCACTAACTTCACACACCATCAGCTTCCAAGCAGCTCTCAAGGAATCTCAGTTTTCACACTCTATGCTTAGTGCCATTTGAGTGCATTATCTAGGAATGAACCTGGTAGAGCATCCCACACAAACGAATGCTCCACATGCGGGTTTCACATGCCACCAACTCCACATTCACAGGCAACTTCAGCGCCACAGCCGTTTTCAGATAGCCCTCAATGCAAAGGCTATAGACGCAAATATTGTTGTGAGAGCTAATTCAATCAAGGAAACACTGCATGTCGGTGAAGGGCATATTGAAGAAGGATCAGCCGAGTGGTTCTTGTGGGAGAACAACTCCATTTGGCTCACTACACACACCATCAGGCTTCCAAGCAGCTCTCAAGGAAACTCAGTTTTCACACTCTATGCTTAGTGCCTTTGAGTGCATTATCTAGGAATGAACCTGGTAGAGCATCCCCACACAAACGAATGCTCCACATGCGGGTTTCACATGCCACCAACTCCACATTCACATGCAACTTCAGCGCCACAGCCATTTTCAGATAGCCCTCAATGCAAAGGCTCTAGACGCAAATATTGGTGTGAGAGCTAATTCAATCAAGGAAACACTGCATGTTGGTGAAGGGCATATTGAAGAAGGATCAGCCGAGTGGTTCTTGTGGGAGAACAACTCCATTTGGGCTCACTAACTTCACACACCATCAGGCTTCCAAGCAGCTCTCAAGGAAACTCAGTTTTCACACTCTATGCTTAGTGCCCTTTGAGTGCATTATCTAGGAATGAACCTGGTAGAGCATCCCACACAAACGAATGCTCCACATGCGGGTTTCACATGCCACCAACTCCACATTCACATGCAACTTCAGCGCCACAGCCGTTTTCAGATAGCCCTCAATGCAAAGGCTCTAGACGCAAATATTGGTGTGAGAGCTAATTCAATCAAGGAAACACTGCATGTTGGTGAAGGGCATATTGAAGAAGGATCAGCCAAGTGGTTCTTGTGGGAGAACAACTCCATTTGGCTCACTAACTTCACACACCATCAGGCTTCCAAGCAGCTCTCAAGGAAACTCAGGTTTCACACTCTATGCTTAGTGCCCTTTGAGTGCATTATCTAGGAATGAACCTGGTAGAGCATCCCACACAAACGAATGCTCCACATGCGGGTTTCACATGCCACCAACTCCACATTCACAGGCAACTTCAGCGCCACAAGCCGTTTTCAGATAGCCCTCAATGCAAAGGCTCTAGACGCAAATATTGGTGTGAGAGCTAATTCAATCAAGGAAACACTGCATGTTGGTGAAGGGCATATTGAAGAAGGATCAGCCGAGTGGTTCTTGTGGGAGAACAACTCCATTTGGCTCACTAACTTCACACACCATCAGGCTTCCAAGCAGCTCTCAAGGAAACTCAGTTTTCACACTCTATGCTTAGTGCCCTTTGAGTGCATTATCTAGGAATGAACCTGGTAGAGCATCCCACACAAACGAATGCTTCACATGCGGGTTTCACATGCCACCAACTCCACATTCACAGGCAACTTCAGTGCCACAGCCGTTTTCAGATAGCCCTCAATGCAAAGGCTCTAGACGCAAATATTGGTGTGAGAGCTAATTCAATCAAGGAAACACTGCATGTTGGTGAAGGGCATATTGAAGAAGGATCAGCCGAGTGGTTCTTGTGGGAGAACAACTCCATTTGGCTCACTAACTTCACACACCATCAGGCTTCCAAGCAGCTCTCAAGGAAACTCAGTTTTCACACTCTATGCTTAGTGCCATTTGAGTGCATTATCTAGGAATGAACCTGGTAGAGCATCCCACACAAACGAATGCTCCACATGCGGGTTTCACATGCCACCAACTCCACATTCACAGGCAACTTCAGCGCCACAGCCGTTTTCAGATAGCCCTCAATGCAAAGGCTATAGACGCAAATATTGTTGTGAGAGCTAATTCAATCAAGGAAACACTGCATGTTGGTGAAGGGCATATTGAAGAAGGATCAGCCGAGTGGTTCTTGTGGGAGAACAACTCCATTTGGCTCACTAACTTCACACACCATCAGGCTTCCAAGCAGCTCTCAAGGAAACTCAGTTTTCACACTCTATGCTTAGTGCCCTTTGAGTGCATTATCTAGGAATGAACCTGGTAGAGCATCCCACACAAACGAATGCTCCACATGCGGGTTTCACATGCCACCAACTCCACATTCACATGCAACTTCAGCGCCACAGCCATTTTCAGATAGCCCTCAATGCAAAGGCTCTAGACGCAAATATTGGTGTGAGAGCTAATTCAATCAAGGAAACACTGCATGTTGGTGAAGGGCATATTGAAGAAGGATCAGCCGAGTGGTTCTTGTGGGAGAACAACTCCATTTGGCTCACTAACTTCACACACCATCAGGCTTCCAAGCAGCTCTCAAGGAAACTCAGTTTTCACACTCTATGCTTAGTGCCCTTTGAGTGCATTATCTAGGAATGAACCTGGTAGAGCATCCCACACAAACGAATGCTCCACATGCGGGTTTCACATGCCACCAACTCCACATTCACAGGCAACTTCAGCGCCACAGCCGTTTTCAGATAGCCCTCAATGCAAAGGCTCTAGACGCAAATATTGGTGTGAGAGCTAATTCAATCAAGGAAACACTGCATGTTGGTGAAGGGCATATTGAAGAAGGATCAGCCGAGTGGTTCTTGTGGGAGAACAACTCCATTTGGCTCACTAACTTCACACACCATCAGGCTTCCAAGCAGCTCTCAAGGAAACTCAGTTTTCACACTCTATGCTTAGTGCCCTTTGAGTGCATTATCTAGGAATGAACCTGGTAGAGCATCCCACACAAACGAATGCTCCACATGCGGGTTTCACATGCCACCAACTCCACATTCACAGGCAACTTCAGCGCCACAGCCGTTTTCAGATAGCCCTCAATGCAAAGGCTCTAGACGCAAATATTGGTGTGAGAGCTAATTCAATCAAGGAAACACTGCATGTTGGTGAAGGGCATATTGAAGAAGGATCAGCCAAGTGGTTCTTGTGGGAGAACAACTCCATTTGGCTCACTAACTTCACACACCATCAGGCTTCCAAGCAGCTCTCAAGGAAACTCAGTTTTCACACTCTATGTTTAGTGCCCTTTGAATGCAGTATCTAGGAATGAACCTGGTAGAGAATCCCACTCAAACGAATGCTCCACATGCGGGTTTCACATGCCACCAACTCCATATTCACAGGCAACTTCAGCGCCACAGCCGTTTTCAGATAGCCCTCAATGCAAAGGCTCTAGACGCAAATATTGGTGTGAGAGCTAATTCAATCAAGGAAACACTGCATGTTGGTGAAGGGCATATTGAAGAAGGATCAGCCAGCCGAGTGGTTCTTTGCAGGCCCCGGTCTCCCAAGGATTAACTCCACAGCTTAGCTTGTTTCTCAGAGCATAACAGGATTGGCAATTTTGGCCTGATACATCTAGCCACTGGCTTAACCGCAAGTTCCTGCTTCCTATTTGTCAAGTTATCTGCCAGGGGATTGGATAAAACTCAAGGGATTTAGGGTGGCCACTAGAGGATTGGATAAACACTGGGAGGAACTGAAGGGATTTAGGGTTGCCACTACTGGGAGGAACTGAAGGGATTTAGGGTGGCCACTACTGGGAGGAGCTAAGCAGAGTATAAAAGAAAGTCTGGAGTTGCAATAAAGATCATTCTGTCATCGATCGGCATTCGGTGTACTGCGTGTTGCCTTGTCTTGTCTCTCTGCGTTGTCTGCGTTGCAACCCTAGTCCCTCCGCTCGGCTCGGGGTACGTGGCGACGCGGGCGTTGCCAACATCTGGAGTTTCCCACCGAGATTGAGAAAGAGAGGATACGACGAAGGGTCGTCCCAAGAGGCTGGCCAGCTGATTCAGGTAAGTGGGACGTATTGTAAGTCTCTCCTAAACTGGTAGGAGAGGGAGGTTCATTTTGAAATATAGTCAGGTTTTGGATTTATTTTGAAATAGAGTTAGGTTTTAGACTTATTTTGAAATATAACTAGGTTTTGGATTTATTTTTTAAGTTTTCGATTTATTTTGAAGTATAGTCAGGTTTTAGATTTATTTTGAAGTATAGTTAGGTCTTGGTGTTTAATTTATCCGGTGAAAAGGACGATAAAATGGGTTCTGCCTTCTCACGGGATAAATTGGCCACCGAGCTTGAAGAACTTCTACGTCAACTGGGGATGCCAGTTAAATTTAAAATGATTAGAAATTTTGTTAAAGCCATTCAATCTAGCAGTCCTTGGTTTATTGTTTCAGGCAACTTCAATATTCCCGATTGGGAACAGGTTAAGGCCAATTTACAATCCTGTTTACAAAAAGACCCAGATAATTTCCCCATTGTTAACTTTTCTTTGTGGCGCTTAGTCCGTGATTCATTATTTACTGATAAAGTGAAAGTTGAGAGACAGTTAAGAGAAGTACAGACTACTTTTGAAGCAATCCAGGGGTGGGAAGTTCTACGGTCCTTGGAAGCCTGGAACGAGGCGGCCTCGAGTGAAACCACCCCGAGTGAGACCTCTTCTTTAGAGGAGAGTGAGGTCTCTTCTTTAGAGGAGAGTGAAGCCTCTTCTTCAGATGAGAACGAGGCCTCTTCCTCGGAAGAGAGTGAGGAAAAACGAGATGAGGAGGTTTTCTTAAAGCGGAAAATTAAGGATAAAGAGAAGATTTTCTTAAAGCGGGAAATTAGGGACATTAAAAGAAAGTTAAAGAAAGCAGGAATAGGTGCACGTTCCTCTGGCAAATTGTCCAGTTCAAGACCACCACCATATGTCCCTAATTTTGTGACCCCTACGGCTCCTCCTGAGGAGGAAACCGCAGGCCATTCACCCAATAATTACCCCACGCGGCCATGGAGTGACGGTCTCACTGATCAGCCTGTGGGTGGGGTTCGATGCTTCCCTGTAATAGAGGTCCCAGTTCGAGGGGGTCCCCCTCGCCGGGAGCATCAGCCCCTTCAATTTAAAGACCTCAAAAATGTAAAGCAGGCTGTTAAAGATTATGGTGCCCAGGCACCCTTTACTCTTGCACTCATAGAATCCTTTTTGAGTTTGAATCTTACTCCTAGTGATTGGATGCAATTGTGCCGCTCTGCTCTCGATGGTGGTGACTTTCTCCTATGGAAAGGGGATTTTCAAGATAGGTGCAGATTTTTTGCTGAGCAGAACGCGGCTGGGGGACACGCAGATCGAAGCCTTGAAATGCTTACTGGCACTGGACCTTTTGAGGGCATCCAACAACAAGTTAATTATGACCTAGGAGTTTATGCACAGATAGCAAATGCAGCCCTTGGAGCCTGGAAGGCCTTACCTAATGCTAATACAGGAGACCAGCTTTCCAAGGTCTTGCAAGGCCCTACAGAACCTTTTCAAGAATTTGTGGACCGTATTATGCAGGTTGCTAGTAAGATCTTTGGTAACGTGGAACCAGCAATGCCAGTAATTAAGCATATAGCCTTTGAGAATGCTAATAAATATTGTCAGGATGCTCTCAGGTCCCACAGAGATAAGTCCCTGCATGATTATCTGAAAATTTGCAGACATATTGACTCCACCCATGCCCTTGGGCAAGTGATAGCAGCCGCTGTTCAACACCCTCAGCCCCACCCTAGGGCGCCTCCCAAAACCTGTTTCAGATGTGGACAGCCTGGACATTTTAAAAAACAGTGCCCCAAAATTCTGCGACAAGGAAGATCACCCCCACAATCCTTGCAGGCCCCAGATCTTTGTCCAAGATGCCATAAAGGCTATCATTGGAGCAGTGATTGTAGGTCCAGATATGATGCCCAAGGCAATCCCCTATCGGGAAACGGGGTCAGGGGCCCGCTCCGGGCCCCCCAACCTCAGGTGTACGGAGCCCAGCAGACACCTGTAACTTCCGGAACAGCGCAGACTCCTTCCAGAGTCCCTCTCCCACGGCGAGGAGCACCGACATTTCAACCCTCCTCAGAGCAACACCAGGTAGCGCAGGACTGGACCTCTGTGCCACCTCTGGAGAGGTATTGACCCCGCTCCTGGGACCCCAACGGATAAAAACAGGAGTCAGGGGCCCCTTACCTAAGAATACCTTGGGCCTGATCCTAGGAAGAAGTAGTGCTACTATGCATGGAATCAGAGTACTCCCAGGAGTGATAGATGAGGATACCCCCGCAGAAATAGAAGTTATGGCAGAATCAGCCAAAGGCACTATAATCATTCCACCAGGAGCTAGATTTGCCCAGCTGATCTTGATCCCCAAGGTTCCAACTGACAACCCCATTCTTAAGAGAGATAGACAAGGAGGATTTGGACATTCTGGCCCCTTGGCATGTTGGGTCTCCGACATGCAAACCCGACCCACCTTACAGTTAGAGATAGAAGGGAGAAAATTCACAGGTTTACTTGATACCGGGGCTGATAGTACAGTTATATCCCAGGCACAGTGGCCAAGTTCCTGGCCATTAGAGGCCACCCCAACCGTTCTCCAAGGGATAGGAACTTCTCAGCCACAGAAAAGTGCCAGGTTGTTAAGGTGGAAGGATCAAGAAGGGCATTCAGGAGTTTTCCAGCCGTATGTCTTACCACATATTCCTATCAACCTGTGGGGACGAGATTTGTTGAGTGCCATGAATGTTGTATTGACCTCTCAGCCTGTGCCAAATATGCTTAATAGACAGGGATACCTTCCTGGAAAAGGTTTGGGCAGACATCTTCAAGGTGACCCCCAACCAGTCTGTGACAGGGTTAAAAATTAGAGGCTGCAATTGAATTGGTAAAGGAACAGCTTGAGAGAAATTAAAAGAAGCCCATTGTTTACAGGCCTTTGCCTATATTTTAATATAACTCACAAAACAGGCATTCCTTATAATCCTCAGGGTCAAGCCATTGTCGAACGTACCCTGGAAAGTTCAGCTTGCTCAGCTGACCCTTCAACTCCTGTGTGTCTGTGAAGTCAGTTTAAAGATAACTGGGGAATGCTCATCTTTCATTCGCCTTTTATGTAGCTCCTACAGAGCGCCATTGGCTTCGCCCTGCTAATGAGAATAAAGGCCAAGTAAAATGGAAAGATCTGGCCACAAATAAATGGCGAGGACCAGATCCAGTACTAACGTGGGGGCGAGGCTCTGTTTGTGTTTTTCCCCAGGATGAAGAAACACCTAGATGGGTTCCCGAGAGACTTACACGACAAATCTCCTTGGCTCCAACTCAACATGATCCCACTCCTAATGATGTTCTTGCAGGATAGGAGACCCTGACAGCAGTGGTGCAACTTCCTGATATCCTGCCCATGGGAAACGCAGATCTCCAGCTGCTCCCCGATTTACCATCATATATGTGTTACCCCTGTGAAATGCCATTTAACTGGCAGCATGGATGTTTTAGGAACAAAGCGGAATCTTGGCCATGGGGCTGATGGTCGTAGCCATGATTGCAGTACTGTTTAGTCTTCTTTGCCGCCTATGCAGGCAACAAGCCTGGGAGCAGGTCATTATTTGACAAACCATGATGGTTTTAGCTGTGGAAAATCCTAGCGCTCAAGTTTGGCTGAACATGGTGTGATGGGCAGCCAGAGACGGGTAAGATCTGGCAGCGCTGATGACCAACCTAACACAGGGATTCCCCAGGTGGGGCTCCCCATGACGGGTAAGGCGTCAACTGACTGTTGGACAACCTAAGACAGGCGTCCATTAAAAAAACAAAAAAAGGGGGACATGCAGGCCCCGGTCTCCCAAGGATTAACTCCACAGCTTAGCTTGTTTCTCAGAGCATAACAGGATTGGCAATTTTGGCCTGATACATCTAGCCACTGGCTTAACCGCAAGTTCCTGCTTCCTATTTGTCAAGTTATCTGCCAGGGGATTGGATAAAACTCAAGGGATTTAGGGTGGCCACTAGAGGATTGGATAAACACTGGGAGGAACTGAAGGGATTTAGGGTTGCCACTACTGGGAGGAACTGAAGGGATTTAGGGTGGCCACTACTGGGAGGAGCTAAGCAGAGTATAAAAGAAAGTCTGGAGTTGCAATAAAGATCATTCTGTCATCGATCGGCATTCGGTGTACTGCGTGTTGCCTTGTCTTGTCTCTCTGCGTTGTCTGCGTTGCAACCCTAGTCCCTCCGCTCGGCTCGGGGTACGTGGCGACGCGGGCGTTGCCAACAGTTCTTGTGGGAGAGCAACTCCATTTGGCTCACTACACACACCATCAGGCTTCCAAGCAGCTCTCAAGGAAACTCAGTTTTCACACTCTATGCTTAGTGCCCTTTGAGTGCATTATCTAGGAATGAACCTGGTAGAGCATCCCACACAAACGAATGCTCCACATGCGGGTTTCACATGCCACCAACTCCACATTCACAGGCAACTTCAGCGCCACAGCCGTTTTCAGATAGCCCTCAATGCAAAGGCTATAGACGCAAATATTGGTGTGAGAGCAAATTCAATCAAGGAAATACTGCATGTTGGTGAAGGGCATATTGAAGAAGGATCAGCCGAGTGGTTCTTGTGGGAGAACAACTCCATTTGGCTCACTAACTTCACACACCATCAGGCTTCCAAGCAGCTCTCAAGGAAACTCAGTTTTCACACTCTATGTTTAGTGCCCATTGAATGCATTATCTAGGAATGAACCTGGTAGAGCATCCCACACAAACGAATGCTCCACATGCGGGTTTCACATGCCACCAACTCCACATTCACAGGCAACTTCAGCGCCACAGCCGTTTTCAGATAGCCCTCAATGCAAAGGCTCTAGACGCAAATATTGGTGTGAGAGCTAATTCAATCAAGGAAACACTGCATGTTGGTGAAGGGCATATTGAAGAAGGATCAGCCGAGTGGTTCTTGTGGGAGAACAACTCCATTTGGCTCACTAACTTCACACACCATCAGGCTTCCAAGCAGCTCTCAAGGAAACTCAGTTTTCACACTCTATGTTTAGTGCCCTTTGAGTGCATTATCTAGGAATGAACCTGGTAGAGCATACCACACAAACGAATGCTCCACATGCGGGTTTCACATGCCACCAACTCCACATTCACAGGCAACTTCAGCGCCTCAGCCGTTTTCAGATAGCCCTCAATGCAAAGGCTCTAGACGCAAATATTGGTGTGAGAGCTAATTCAATCAAGGAAACACTGCATGTTGGTGAAGGGCATATTGAAGAAGGATCAGCCGAGTGGTTCTTGTGGGAGTACAACTCCATTTGGCTCACTACACACACCATCAGGCTTCCAAGCAGCTCTCAAGGAAACTCAGTTTTCACACTCTATGCTTAGTGCCCTTTGAGTGCATTATCTAGGAATGAACCTGGTAGAGCATCCCACACAAACGAATGCTCCACATGCGGGTTTCACATGCCACCAACTCCACATTCACATGCAACTTCAGCGCCACAGCCATTTTCAGATAGCCCTCAATGCAAAGGCTCTAGACGCAAATATTGGTGTGAGAGCTAATTCAATCAAGGAAACACTGCATGTTGGTGAAGGGCATATTGAAGAAGGATCAGCCGAGTGGTTCTTGTGGGAGAACAACTCCATTTGGCTCACTAACTTCACACACCATCAGGCTTCCAAGCAGCTCTCAAGGAAACTCAGTTTTCACACTCTATGCTTAGTGCCCTTTGAGTGCATTATCTAGGAATGAACCTGGTAGAGCATCCCACACAAACGAATGCTCCACATGCGGGTTTCACATGCCACCAACTCCACATTCACAGGCAACTTCAGCGCCACAGCCGTTTTCAGATAGCCCTCAATGCAAAGGCTCTAGACGCAAATATTGGTGTGAGAGCTAATTCAATCAAGGAAACACTGCATGTTGGTGAAGGGCATATTGAAGAAGGATCAGCCGAGTGGTTCTTGTGGGAGAACAACTCCATTTGGCTCACTACACACACCATCAGGCTTCCAAGCAGCTCTCAAGGAAACTCAGTTTTCACACTCTATGCTTAGTGCCCTTTGAGTGCATTATCTAGGAATGAACCTGGTAGAGCATCCCACACAAACGAATGCTCCACATGCGGGTTTCACATGCCACCAACTCCACATTCACAGGCAACTTCAGCGCCACAGCCGTTTTCAGATAGCCCTCAATGCAAAGGCTCTAGACGCAAATATTGGTGTGAGAGCTAATTCAATCAAGGAAATACTGCATGTTGGTGAAGGGCATATTGAAGAAGGATCAGCCGAGTGGTTCTTGTGGGAGAACAACTCCATTTGGCTCACTAACTTCACACACCATCAGGCTTCCAAGCAGCTCTCAAGGAAACTCAGTTTTCACACTCTATGCTTAGTGCCCTTTGAGTGCATTATCTAGGAATGAACCTGGTAGAGCATCCCACACAAACGAATGCTCCACATGCGGGTTTCACATGCCACCAACTCCACATTCACATGCAACTTCAGCGCCACAGCCGTTTTCAGATAGCCCTCAATGCAAAGGCTCTAGACGCAAATATTGGTGTGAGAGCTAATTCAATCAAGGAAACACTGCATGTTGGTGAAGGGCATATTGAAGAAGGATCAGCCGAGTGGTTCTTGTGGGAGAACAACTCCATTTGGCTCACTAACTTCACACACCATCAGGCTTCCAAGCAGCTCTAAAGGAAACTCAGTTTTCACACTCTATGTTTAGTGCCCTTTGAGTGCATTATCTAGGAATGAACCTGGTAGAGCATCCCACACAAACGAATGCTCCACATGCGGGTTTCACATGCCACCAACTCCACATTCTCAGGCAACTTCAGCGCCACAGCCGTTTTCAGATAGCCCTCAATGCAAAGGCTCTAGACGCAAATATTGGTGTGAGAGCTAATTCAATCAAGGAAACACTGCATGTTGGTGAAGGGCATATTGAAGAAGGATCAGCCAAGTGGTTCTTGTGGGAGAACAACTCCATTTGGCTCACTAACTTCACACACCATCAGGCTTCCAAGCAGCTCTCAAGGAAACTCAGTTTTCACACTCTATGTTTAGTGCCCTTTGAATGCAGTATCTAGGAATGAACCTGGTAGAGAATCCCACTCAAACGAATGCTCCACATGCGGGTTTCACATGCCACCAACTCCATATTCACAGGCAACTTCAGCGCCACAGCCGTTTTCAGATAGCCCTCAATGCAAAGGCTCTAGACGCAAATATTGGTGTGAGAGCTAATTCAATCAAGGAAACACTGCATGTTGGTGAAGGGCATATTGAAGAAGGATCAGCCAGCCGAGTGGTTCTTTGCAGGCCCCGGTCTCCCAAGGATTAACTCCACAGCTTAGCTTGTTTCTCAGAGCATAACAGGATTGGCAATTTTGGCCTGATACATCTAGCCACTGGCTTAACCGCAAGTTCCTGCTTCCTATTTGTCAAGTTATCTGCCAGGGGATTGGATAAAACTCAAGGGATTTAGGGTGGCCACTAGAGGATTGGATAAACACTGGGAGGAACTGAAGGGATTTAGGGTTGCCACTACTGGGAGGAACTGAAGGGATTTAGGGTGGCCACTACTGGGAGGAGCTAAGCAGAGTATAAAAGAAAGTCTGGAGTTGCAATAAAGATCATTCTGTCATCGATCGGCATTCGGTGTACTGCGTGTTGCCTTGTCTTGTCTCTCTGCGTTGTCTGCGTTGCAACCCTAGTCCCTCCGCTCGGCTCGGGGTACGTGGCGACGCGGGCGTTGCCAACATCTGGAGTTTCCCACCGAGATTGAGAAAGAGAGGATACGACGAAGGGTCGTCCCAAGAGGCTGGCCAGCTGATTCAGGTAAGTGGGACGTATTGTAAGTCTCTCCTAAACTGGTAGGAAAGGGAGGTTCATTTTGAAATATAGTCAGGTTTTGGATTTATTTTGAAATAGAGTTAGGTTTTAGACTTATTTTGAAATATAACTAGGTTTTGGATTTATTTTTTAAGTTTTCGATTTATTTTGAAGTATAGTCAGGTTTTAGATTTATTTTGAAGTATAGTTAGGTCTTGGTGTTTAATTTATCCGGTGAAAAGGACGATAAAATGGGTTCTGCCTTCTCACGGGATAAATTGGCCACCGAGCTTGAAGAACTTCTACGTCAACTGGGGATGCCAGTTAAATTTAAAATGATTAGAAATTTTGTTAAAGCCATTCAATCTAGCAGTCCTTGGTTTATTGTTTCAGGCAACTTCAATATTCCCGATTGGGAACAGGTTAAGGCCAATTTACAATCCTGTTTACAAAAAGACCCAGATAATTTCCCCATTGTTAACTTTTCTTTGTGGCGCTTAGTCCGTGATTCATTATTTACTGATAAAGTGAAAGTTGAGAGACAGTTAAGAGAAGTACAGACTACTTTTGAAGCAATCCAGGGGTGGGAAGTTCTACGGTCCTTGGAAGCCTGGAACGAGGCGGCCTCGAGTGAAACCACCCCGAGTGAGACCTCTTCTTTAGAGGAGAGTGAGGTCTCTTCTTTAGAGGAGAGTGAAGCCTCTTCTTCAGATGAGAACGAGGCCTCTTCCTCGGAAGAGAGTGAGGAAAAACGAGATGAGGAGGTTTTCTTAAAGCGGAAAATTAAGGATAAAGAGAAGATTTTCTTAAAGCGGGAAATTAGGGACATTAAAAGAAAGTTAAAGAAAGCAGGAATAGGTGCACGTTCCTCTGGCAAATTGTCCAGTTCAAGACCACCACCATATGTCCCTAATTTTGTGACCCCTACGGCTCCTCCTGAGGAGGAAACCGCAGGCCATTCACCCAATAATTACCCCACGCGGCCATGGAGTGACGGTCTCACTGATCAGCCTGTGGGTGGGGTTCGATGCTTCCCTGTAATAGAGGTCCCAGTTCGAGGGGGTCCCCCTCGCCGGGAGCATCAGCCCCTTCAATTTAAAGACCTCAAAAATGTAAAGCAGGCTGTTAAAGATTATGGTGCCCAGGCACCCTTTACTCTTGCACTCATAGAATCCTTTTTGAGTTTGAATCTTACTCCTAGTGATTGGATGCAATTGTGCCGCTCTGCTCTCGATGGTGGTGACTTTCTCCTATGGAAAGGGGATTTTCAAGATAGGTGCAGATTTTTTGCTGAGCAGAACGCGGCTGGGGGACACGCAGATCGAAGCCTTGAAATGCTTACTGGCACTGGACCTTTTGAGGGCATCCAACAACAAGTTAATTATGACCTAGGAGTTTATGCACAGATAGCAAATGCAGCCCTTGGAGCCTGGAAGGCCTTACCTAATGCTAATACAGGAGACCAGCTTTCCAAGGTCTTGCAAGGCCCTACAGAACCTTTTCAAGAATTTGTGGACCGTATTATGCAGGTTGCTAGTAAGATCTTTGGTAACGTGGAACCAGCAATGCCAGTAATTAAGCATATAGCCTTTGAGAATGCTAATAAATATTGTCAGGATGCTCTCAGGTCCCACAGAGATAAGTCCCTGCATGATTATCTGAAAATTTGCAGACATATTGACTCCACCCATGCCCTTGGGCAAGTGATAGCAGCCGCTGTTCAACACCCTCAGCCCCACCCTAGGGCGCCTCCCAAAACCTGTTTCAGATGTGGACAGCCTGGACATTTTAAAAAACAGTGCCCCAAAATTCTGCGACAAGGAAGATCACCCCCACAATCCTTGCAGGCCCCAGATCTTTGTCCAAGATGCCATAAAGGCTATCATTGGAGCAGTGATTGTAGGTCCAGATATGATGCCCAAGGCAATCCCCTATCGGGAAACGGGGTCAGGGGCCCGCTCCGGGCCCCCCAACCTCAGGTGTACGGAGCCCAGCAGACACCTGTAACTTCCGGAACAGCGCAGACTCCTTCCAGAGTCCCTCTCCCACGGCGAGGAGCACCGACATTTCAACCCTCCTCAGAGCAACACCAGGTAGCGCAGGACTGGACCTCTGTGCCACCTCTGGAGAGGTATTGACCCCGCTCCTGGGACCCCAACGGATAAAAACAGGAGTCAGGGGCCCCTTACCTAAGAATACCTTGGGCCTGATCCTAGGAAGAAGTAGTGCTACTATGCATGGAATCAGAGTACTCCCAGGAGTGATAGATGAGGATACCCCCGCAGAAATAGAAGTTATGGCAGAATCAGCCAAAGGCACTATAATCATTCCACCAGGAGCTAGATTTGCCCAGCTGATCTTGATCCCCAAGGTTCCAACTGACAACCCCATTCTTAAGAGAGATAGACAAGGAGGATTTGGACATTCTGGCCCCTTGGCATGTTGGGTCTCCGACATGCAAACCCGACCCACCTTACAGTTAGAGATAGAAGGGAGAAAATTCACAGGTTTACTTGATACCGGGGCTGATAGTACAGTTATATCCCAGGCACAGTGGCCAAGTTCCTGGCCATTAGAGGCCACCCCAACCGTTCTCCAAGGGATAGGAACTTCTCAGCCACAGAAAAGTGCCAGGTTGTTAAGGTGGAAGGATCAAGAAGGGCATTCAGGAGTTTTCCAGCCGTATGTCTTACCACATATTCCTATCAACCTGTGGGGACGAGATTTGTTGAGTGCCATGAATGTTGTATTGACCTCTCAGCCTGTGCCAAATATGCTTAATAGACAGGGATACCTTCCTGGAAAAGGTTTGGGCAGACATCTTCAAGGTGACCCCCAACCAGTCTGTGACAGGGTTAAAAATTAGAGGCTGCAATTGAATTGGTAAAGGAACAGCTTGAGAGAAATTAAAAGAAGCCCATTGTTTACAGGCCTTTGCCTATATTTTAATATAACTCACAAAACAGGCATTCCTTATAATCCTCAGGGTCAAGCCATTGTCGAACGTACCCTGGAAAGTTCAGCTTGCTCAGCTGACCCTTCAACTCCTGTGTGTCTGTGAAGTCAGTTTAAAGATAACTGGGGAATGCTCATCTTTCATTCGCCTTTTATGTAGCTCCTACAGAGCGCCATTGGCTTCGCCCTGCTAATGAGAATAAAGGCCAAGTAAAATGGAAAGATCTGGCCACAAATAAATGGCGAGGACCAGATCCAGTACTAACGTGGGGGCGAGGCTCTGTTTGTGTTTTTCCCCAGGATGAAGAAACACCTAGATGGGTTCCCGAGAGACTTACACGACAAATCTCCTTGGCTCCAACTCAACATGATCCCACTCCTAATGATGTTCTTGCAGGATAGGAGACCCTGACAGCAGTGGTGCAACTTCCTGATATCCTGCCCATGGGAAACGCAGATCTCCAGCTGCTCCCCGATTTACCATCATATATGTGTTACCCCTGTGAAATGCCATTTAACTGGCAGCATGGATGTTTTAGGAACAAAGCGGAATCTTGGCCATGGGGCTGATGGTCGTAGCCATGATTGCAGTACTGTTTAGTCTTCTTTGCCGCCTATGCAGGCAACAAGCCTGGGAGCAGGTCATTATTTGACAAACCATGATGGTTTTAGCTGTGGAAAATCCTAGCGCTCAAGTTTGGCTGAACATGGTGTGATGGGCAGCCAGAGACGGGTAAGATCTGGCAGCGCTGATGACCAACCTAACACAGGGATTCCCCAGGTGGGGCTCCCCATGACGGGTAAGGCGTCAACTGACTGTTGGACAACCTAAGACAGGCGTCCATTAAAAAAACAAAAAAAGGGGGACATGCAGGCCCCGGTCTCCCAAGGATTAACTCCACAGCTTAGCTTGTTTCTCAGAGCATAACAGGATTGGCAATTTTGGCCTGATACATCTAGCCACTGGCTTAACCGCAAGTTCCTGCTTCCTATTTGTCAAGTTATCTGCCAGGGGATTGGATAAAACTCAAGGGATTTAGGGTGGCCACTAGAGGATTGGATAAACACTGGGAGGAACTGAAGGGATTTAGGGTTGCCACTACTGGGAGGAACTGAAGGGATTTAGGGTGGCCACTACTGGGAGGAGCTAAGCAGAGTATAAAAGAAAGTCTGGAGTTGCAATAAAGATCATTCTGTCATCGATCGGCATTCGGTGTACTGCGTGTTGCCTTGTCTTGTCTCTCTGCGTTGTCTGCGTTGCAACCCTAGTCCCTCCGCTCGGCTCGGGGTACGTGGCGACGCGGGCGTTGCCAACAGTTCTTGTGGGAGAGCAACTCCATTTGGCTCACTACACACACCATCAGGCTTCCAAGCAGCTCTCAAGGAAACTCAGTTTTCACACTCTATGCTTAGTGCCCTTTGAGTGCATTATCTAGGAATGAACCTGGTAGAGCATCCCACACAAACGAATGCTCCACATGCGGGTTTCACATGCCACCAACTCCACATTCACAGGCAACTTCAGCGCCACAGCTGTTTTCAGATAGCCCTCAATGCAAAGGCTCTAGACGCAAATATTGGTGTGAGAGCAAATTCAATCAAGGAAATACTGCATGTTGGTGAAGGGCATATTGAAGAAGGATCAGCCGAGTGGTTCTTGTGGGAGAACAACTCCATTTGGCTCACTAACTTCACACACCATCAGGCTTCCAAGCAGCTCTCAAGGAAACTCAGTTTTCACACTCTATGTTTAGTGCCCATTGAATGCATTATCTAGGAATGAACCTGGTAGAGCATCCCACACAAACGAATGCTCCACATGCGGGTTTCACATGCCACCAACTCCACATTCACAGGCAACTTCAGCGCCACAGCCGTTTTCAGATAGCCCTCAATGCAAAGGCTCTAGACGCAAATATTGGTGTGAGAGCTAATTCAATCAAGGAAACACTGCATGTTGGTGAAGGGCATATTGAAGAAGGATCAGCCGAGTGGTTCTTGTGGGAGAACAACTCCATTTGGCTCACTAACTTCACACACCATCAGGCTTCCAAGCAGCTCTCAAGGAAACTCAGTTTTCACATTCTATGCTTAGTGCCCTTTGAGTGCATTATCTAGGAATGAACCTGGTAGAGCATCCCACACAAACGAATGCTCCACATGCGGGTTTCACATGCCACCAACTCCACATTCACAGGCAACTTCAGCGCCACAGCCGTTTTCAGATAGCCCTCAATGCAAAGGCTCTAGACGCAAATATTGGTGTGAGAGCTAATTCAATCAAGGAAACACTGCATGTTGGTGAAGGGCATATTGAAGAAGGATCAGCCGAGTGGTTCTTGTGGGAGAACAACTCCATTTGGCTCACTAACTTCACACACCATCAGGCTTCCAAGCAGCTCTCAAGGAAACTCAGTTTTCACACTCTATGTTTAGTGCCCTTTGAGTGCATTATCTAGGAATGAACCTGGTAGAGCATACCACACAAACGAATGCTCCACATGCGGGTTTCACATGCCACCAACTCCACATTCACAGGCAACTTCAGCGCCTCAGCCGTTTTCAGATAGCCCTCAATGCAAACGCTCTAGACGCAAATATTGGTGTGAGAGCTAATTCAATCAAGGAAACACTGCATGTTGGTGAAGGGCATATTGAAGAAGGATCAGCCAGCCGAGTGGTTCTTGTGGGAGAGCAACTCCATTTGGCTCACTACACACACCATCAGGCTTCCAAGCAGCTCTCAAGGAAACTCAGTTTTCACACTCTATGCTTAGTGCCCTTTGAGTGCATTATCTAGGAATGAACCTGGTAGAGCATCCCACACAAACGAATGCTCCACATGCGGGTTTCACATGCCACCAACTCCACATTCACAGGCAACTTCAGCGCCACAGCCGTTTTCAGATAGCCCTCAATGCAAAGGCTCTAGACGCAAATATTGGTGTGAGAGCTAATTCAATCAAGGAAACACTGCATGTTGGTGAAGGGCATATTGAAGAAGGATCAGCCAAGTGGTTCTTGTGGGAGAACAACTCCATTTGGCTCACTAACTTCACACACCATCAGGCTTCCAAGCAGCTCTCAAGGAAACTCAGGTTTCACACTCTATGCTTAGTGCCCTTTGAGTGCATTATCTAGGAATGAACCTGGTAGAGCATCCCACACAAACGAATGCTCCACATGCGGGTTTCACATGCCACCAACTCCACATTCACAGGCAACTTCAGCGCCACAGCCGTTTTCAGATAGCCCTCAATGCAAAGGCTCTAGACGCAAATATTGGTGTGAGAGCTAATTCAATCAAGGAAACACTGCATGTTGGTGAAGGGCATATTGAAGAAGGATCAGCCGAGTGGTTCTTGTGGGAGAACAACTCCATTTGGCTCACTAACTTCACACACCATCAGGCTTCCAAGCAGCTCTCAAGGAAACTCAGTTTTCACACTCTATGTTTAGTGCCCTTTGAGTGCATTATCTAGGAATGAACCTGGTAGAGCATACCACACAAACGAATGCTCCACATGCGGGTTTCACATGCCACCAACTCCACATTCACAGGCAACTTCAGCACCTCAGCCGTTTTCAGATAGCCCTCAATGCAAAGGCTCTAGACGCAAATATTGGTGTGAGAGCTAATTCAATCAAGGAAACACTGCATGTTGGTGAAGGGCATATTGAAGAAGGATCAGCCAGCCGAGTGGTTCTTGTGGGAGAGCAACTCCATTTGGCTCACTACACACACCATCAGGCTTCCAAGCAGCTCTCAAGGAAACTCAGTTTTCACACTCTATGCTTAGTGCCCTTTGAGTGCATTATCTAGGAATGAACCTGGTAGAGCATCCCACACAAACGAATGCTCCACATGCGGGTTTCACATGCCACCAACTCCACATTCACAGGCAACTTCAGCGCCACAGCCGTTTTCAGATAGCCCTCAATGCAAAGGCTCTAGACGCAAATATTGGTGTGAGAGCTAATTCAATCAAGGAAACACTGCATGTTGGTGAAGGGCATATTGAAGAAGGATCAGCCAAGTGGTTCTTGTGGGAGAACAACTCCATTTGGCTCACTAACTTCACACACCATCAGGCTTCCAAGCAGCTCTCAAGGAAACTCAGTTTTCACAGTCTATGCTTAGTGCCCTTTGAGTGCATTATCTAGGAATGAACCTGGTAGAGCATCCCACACAAACGAATGCTCCACATGCGGGTTTCACATGCCACCAACTCCACATTCACAGGCAACTTCAGCGCCACAGCCGTTTTCAGATAGCCCTCAATGCAAAGGCTCTAGACGCAAATATTGGTGTGAGAGCTAATTCAATCAAGGAAACACTGCATGTTGGTGAAGGGCATATTGAAGAAGGATCAGCCGAGTGGTTCTTGTGGGAGAACAACTCCATTTGGCTCACTAACTTCACACACCATCAGGCTTCCAAGCAGCTCTCAAGGAAACTCAGTTTTCACACTCTATGCTTAGTGCCCTTTGAGTGCATTATCTAGGAATGAACCTGGTAGAGCATCCCACACAAACGAATGCTTCACATGCGGGTTTCACATGCCACCAACTCCACATTCACAGGCAACTTCAGTGCCACAGCCGTTTTCAGATAGCCCTCAATGCAAAGGCTCTAGACGCAAATATTGGTGTGAGAGCTAATTCAATCAAGGAAACACTGCATGTTGGTGAAGGGCATATTGAAGAAGGATCAGCCGAGTGGTTCTTGTGGGAGAACAACTCCATTTGGCTCACTAACTTCACACACCATCAGGCTTCCAAGCAGCTCTCAAGGAATCTCAGTTTTCACACTCTATGCTTAGTGCCATTTGAGTGCATTATCTAGGAATGAACCTGGTAGAGCATCCCACACAAACGAATGCTCCACATGCGGGTTTCACATGCCACCAACTCCACATTCACAGGCAACTTCAGCGCCACAGCCGTTTTCAGATAGCCCTCAATGCAAAGGCTATAGACGCAAATATTGTTGTGAGAGCTAATTCAATCAAGGAAACACTGCATGTTGGTGAAGGGCATATTGAAGAAGGATCAGCCGAGTGGTTCTTGTGGGAGAACAACTCCATTTGGCTCACTACACACACCATCAGGCTTCCAAGCAGCTCTCAAGGAAACTCAGTTTTCACACTCTATGCTTAGTGCCCTTTGAGTGCATTATCTAGGAATGAACCTGGTAGAGCATCCCACACAAACGAATGCTCCACATGCGGGTTTCACATGCCACCAACTCCACATTCACAGGCAACTTCAGCGCCACAGCCGTTTTCAGATAGCCCTCAATGCAAAGGCTCTAGACGCAAATATTGGTGTGAGAGCTAATTCAATCAAGGAAACACTGCATGTTGGTGAAGGGCATATTGAAGAAGGATCAGACGAGTGGTTCTTGTGGGAGAACAACTCCATTTGGCTCACTAACTTCACACACCATCAGGCTTCCAAGCAGCTCTCAAGGAATCTCAGTTTTCACACTCTATGCTTAGTGCCATTTGAGTGCATTATCTAGGAATGAACCTGGTAGAGCATCCCACACAAACGAATGCTCCACATGCGGGTTTCACATGCCACCAACTCCACATTCACAGGCAACTTCAGCGCCACAGCCGTTTTCAGATAGCCCTCAATGCAAAGGCTCTAGACGCAAATATTCGTGTGAGAGCTAATTCAATCAAGGAAACACTGCATGTTGGTGAAGGGCATATTGAAGAAGGATCAGCCGAGTGGTTCTTGTGGGAGAACAACTCCATTTGGCTCACTACACACACCATCAGGCTTCCAAGCAGCTCTCAAGGAAACTCAGTTTTCACACTCTATGCTTAGTGCCCTTTGAGTGCATTATCTAGGAATGAACCTGGTAGAGCATCCCACACAAACGAATGCTCCACATGCGGGTTTCACATGCCACCAACTCCACATTCACATGCAACTTCAGCGCCACAGCCATTTTCAGATAGCCCTCAATGCAAAGGCTCTAGACGCAAATATTGGTGTGAGAGCTAATTCAATCAAGGAAACACTGCATGTTGGTGAAGGGCATATTGAAGAAGGATCAGCCGAGTGGTTCTTGTGGGAGAACAACTCCATTTGGCTCACTAACTTCACACACCATCAGGCTTCCAAGCAGCTCTCAAGGAAACTCAGTTTTCACAGTCTATGCTTAGTGCCCTTTGAGTGCATTATCTAGGAATGAACCTGGTAGAGCATCCCACACAAACGAATGCTCCACATGCGGGTTTCACATGCCACCAACTCCACATTCACAGGCAACTTCAGCGCCACAGCCGTTTTCAGATAGCCCTCAATGCAAAGGCTCTAGACGCAAATATTGGTGTGAGAGCTAATTCAATCAAGGAAACACTGCATGTTGGTGAAGGGCATATTGAAGAAGGATCAGCCGAGTGGTTCTTGTGGGAGAACAACTCCATTTGGCTCACTACACACACCATCAGGCTTCCAAGCAGCTCTCAAGGAAACTCAGTTTTCACACTCTATGCTTAGTGCCCTTTGAGTGCATTATCTAGGAATGAACCTGGTAGAGCATCCCACACAAACGAATGCTCCACATGCGGGTTTCACATGCCACCAACTCCACATTCACAGGCAACTTCAGCGCCACAGCCGTTTTCAGATAGCCCTCAATGCAAACGCTCTAGACGCAAATATTGGTGTGAGAGCTAATTCAATCAAGGAAATACTGCATGTTGGTGAAGGGCATATTGAAGAAGGATCAGCCGAGTGGTTCTTGTGGGAGAACAACTCCATTTGGCTCACTAACTTCACACACCATCAGGCTTCCAAGCAGCTCTCAAGGAAACTCAGTTTTCACACTCTATGCTTAGTGCCCTTTGAGTGCATTATCTAGGAATGAACCTGGTAGAGCATCCCACACAAACGAATGCTCCACATGCGGGTTTCACATGCCACCAACTCCACATTCACAGGCAACTTCAGCGCCACAGCCATTTTCAGATAGCCCTCAATGCAAAGGCTCTAGACGCAAATATTGGTGTGAGAGCTAATTCAATCAAGGAAACACTGCATGTTGGTGAAGGGCATATTGAAGAAGGATCAGCCGAGTGGTTCTTGTGGGAGAACAACTCCATTTGGCTCACTAACTTCACACACCATCAGGCTTCCAAGCAGCTCTCAAGGAAACTCAGTTTTCACACTCTATGTTTAGTGCCCTTTGAGTGCATTATCTAGGAATGAACCTGGTAGAGCATCCCACACAAACGAATGCTCCACATGCGGGTTTCACATGCCACCAACTCCACATTCACAGGCAACTTCAGCGCCACAGCCGTTTTCAGATAGCCCTCAATGCAAAGGCTCTAGACGCAAATATTGGTGTGAGAGCTAATTCAATCAAGGAAACACTGCATGTTGGTGAAGGGCATATTGAAGAAGGATCAGCCAAGTGGTTCTTGTGGGAGAACAACTCCATTTGGCTCACTAACTTCACACACCATCAGGCTTCCAAGCAGCTCTCAAGGAAACTCAGTTTTCACACTCTATGTTTAGTGCCCTTTGAATGCAGTATCTAGGAATGAACCTGGTAGAGAATCCCACTCAAACGAATGCTCCACATGCGGGTTTCACGTGCCACCAACTCCATATTCACAGGCAACTTCAGCGCCACAGCCGTTTTCAGATAGCCCTCAATGCAAAGGCTCTAGACGCAAATATTGGTGTGAGAGCTAATTCAATCAAGGAAACACTGCATGTTGGTGAAGGGCATATTGAAGAAGGATCAGCCAGCCGAGTGGTTCTTGTGGGAGAGCAACTCCTTTTGGCTCACTACACACACCATCAGGCTTCCAAGCAGCTCTCAAGGAAACTCAGTTTTCACACTCTATGCTTAGTGCCCTTTGAGTGCATTATCTAGGAATGAACCTGGTAGAGCATCCCACACAAACGAATGCTCCACATGCGGGTTTCACATGCCACCAACTCCACATTCACAGGCAACTTCAGCGCCACAGCCGTTTTCAGATAGCCCTCAATGCAAAGGCTCTAGACGCAAATATTGGTGTGAGAGCAAATTCAATCAAGGAAATACTGCATGTTGGTGAAGGGCATATTGAAGAAGGATCAGCCGAGTGGTTCTTGTGGGAGAACAACTCCATTTGGCTCACTAACTTCACACACCATCAGGCTTCCAAGCAGCTCTCAAGGAAACTCAGTTTTCACACTCTATGTTTAGTGCCCAATTGAATGCATTATCTAGGAATGAACCTGGTAGAGCATCCCACACAAACGAATGCTCCACATGCGGGTTTCACATGCCACCAACTCCACATTCACAGGCAACTTCAGCGCCACAGCCGTTTTCAGATAGCCCTCAATGCAAAGGCTCTAGATGCAAATATTGGTGTGAGAGCTAATTCAATCAAGGAAACACTGCATGTTGGTGAAGGGCATATTGAAGAAGGATCAGCCAAGTGGTTCTTGTGGGAGAACAACTCCATTTGGCTCACTAACTTCACACACCATCAGGCTTCCAAGCAGCTCTCAAGGAAACTCAGTTTTCACATTCTATGCTTAGTGCCCTTTGAGTGCATTATCTAGGAATGAACCTGGTAGAGCATCCCACACAAACGAATGCTCCACATGCGGGTTTCACATGCCACCAACTCCACATTCACAGGCAACTTCAGCGCCACAGCCGTTTTCAGATAGCCCTCAATGCAAAGGCTCTAGACGCAAATATTGGTGTGAGAGCTAATTCAATCAAGGAAACACTGCATGTTGGTGAAGGGCATATTGAAGAAGGATCAGCCAAGTGGTTCTTGTGGGAGAACAACTCCATTTGGCTCACTAACTTCACACACCATCAGGCTTCCAAGCAGCTCTCAAGGAAACTCAGTTTTCACATTCTATGCTTAGTGCCCTTTGAGTGCATTATCTAGGAATGAACCTGGTAGAGCATCCCACACAAACGAATGCTCCACATGCGGGTTTCACATGCCACCAACTCCACATTCACAGGCAACTTCAGCGCCACAGCCGTTTTCAGATAGCCCTCAATGCAAAGGCTCTAGACGCAAATATTGGTGTGAGAGCTAATTCAATCAAGGAAACACTGCATGTTGGTGAAGGGCATATTGAAGAAGGATCAGCCGAGTGGTTCTTGTGGGAGAACAACTCCATTTGGCTCACTAACTTCACACACCATCAGGCTTCCAAGCAGCTCTCAAGGAAACTCAGTTTTCACATTCTATTTTTAGTGCCCTTTGAGTGCATTATCTAGGAATGAACCTGGTAGAGCATCCCACACAAACGAATGCTCCACATGCGGGTTTCACATGCCACCAACTCCACATTCACAGGCAACTTCAGCGCCACAGCCGTTTTCAGATAGCCCTCGATGCAAACGCTCTAGACGCAAATATTGGTGTGAGAGCTAATTCAATCAAGGAAACACTGCATGTTGGTGAAGGGCATATTGAAGAAGGATCAGCCGAGTGGTTCTTGTGGGAGAACAACTCCATTTGGCTCACTAACTTCACACACCATCAGGCTTCCAAGCAGCTCTCAAGGAAACTCAGTTTTCACACTCTATGCTTAGTGCCCTTTGAGTGCATTATCTAGGAATGAACCTGGTAGAGCATCCCACACAAACGAATGCTCCACATGCGGGTTTCACATGCCACCAACTCCACATTCACAGGCAACTTCAGCGCCACAGCCGTTTTCAGATAGCCCTCAATGCAAAGGCTCTAGACACAAATATTGGTGTGAGAGCTAATTCAATCAAGGAAACACTGCATGTTGGTGAAGGGCATATTGAAGAAGGATCAGCCGAGTGGTTCTTGTGGGAGAACAACTCCATTTAGCTCACTAACTTCACACACCATCAGGCTTCCAAGCAGCTCTCAAGGAAACTCAGTTTTCACATTCTATGCTTAGTGCCCTTTGAGTGCATTATCTAGGAATGAACCTGGTAGAGCATCCCACACAAACGAATGCTCCACATGCGGGTTTCACATGCCACCAACTCCACATTCACAGGCAACTTCAGCGCCACAGCCGTTTTCAGATAGCCCTCAATGCAAAGGCTCTAGACGCAAATATTGGTGTGAGAGCTAATTCAATCAAGGAAACACTGCATGTTGGTGAAGGGCATATTGAAGAAGGATCAGCCAAGTGGTTCTTGTGGGAGAACAACTCCATTTGGCTCACTAACTTCACACACCATCAGGCTTCCAAGCAGCTCTGAAGGAAACTCAGTTTTCACACTCTATGTTTAGTGCCCTTTGAGTGCATTATCTAGGAATGAACCTGGTAGAGCATCCCACACAAACGAATGCTCCACATGCGGGTTTCACATGCCACCAACTCCACATTCACAGGCAACTTCAGCGCCACAGCCGTTTTCACATAGCCCTCAATGCAAAGGCTCTAGACGCAAATATTGGTGTGAGAGCTAATTCAATCAAGGAAACACTGCATGTTGGTGAAGGGCATATTGAAGAAGGATCAGCCGAGTGGTTCTTGTGGGAGAACAACTCCATTTGGCTCACTAACTTCACACACCATCAGGCTTCCAAGCAGCTCTCAAGGAAACTCAATTTTCACATTCTATGCTTAGTGCTCTATGTGTGCCTAGGACTGAAATGAAGCTTGGTCAGCATCCCACACAAACGAATGCTCCACATGCGGGTTTCACATGCCACCAACTCCACATTCACAGGCAACTTCAGCGCCACAGCCGTTTTCAGATAGCCCTCAATGCAAAGGCTCTAGACGCAAATATTGGTGTGAGAGCTAATTCAATCAAGGAAACACTGCATGTTGGTGAAGGGCATATTGAAGAAGGATCAGCCGAGTGGTTCTTGTGGGAGAACAACTCCATTTGGCTCACTAACTTCACACACCATCAGGCTTCCAAGCAGCTCTCAAGGAAACTCAGGTTTCACACTCTATGCTTAGTGCCCTTTGTATGGCTAGGACTGAAATAAACCTGGTAGAGCATCCCACACAAACGAATGCTCCACATGCGGGTTTCACATGCCACCAACTCCACATTCACAGGCAACTTCAGCGCCACAGCCGTTTTCAGATAGCCCTCAATGCAAAGGCTCTAGACACAAATATTGGTGTGAGAGCTAATTCAATCAAGGAAACACTGCATGTTGGTGAAGGGCATATTGAAGAAGGATCAGCCGAGTGGTTCGTGTGGGAGAACAACTCCATTTGGCTCACTAACTTCACACACCATCAGGCTTCCAAGCAGCTCTCAAGGAAACTCAGTTTTCACACTCTATGTTTAGTGCCCTTTGAGTGCATTATCTAGGAATGAACCTGGTAGAGCATCCCACACAAACGAATGCTCCACATGCGGGTTTCACATGCCACCAACTCCACATTCACAGGCAACTTCAGCGCCACAGCCGTTTTCACATAGCCCTCAATGCAAAGGCTCTAGACGCAAATATTGGTGTGAGAGCTAATTCAATCAAGGAAACACTGCATGTTGGTGAAGGGCATATTGAAGAAGGATCAGCCGAGTGGTTCTTGTGGGAGAACAACTCCATTTGGCTCACTAACTTCACACACCATCAGGCTTCCAAGCAGCTCTCAAGGAAACTCAGTTTTCACATTCTATGCTTAGTGCTCTATGTGTGCCTAGGACTGAAATGAAGCTTGGTCAGCATCCCACACAAACGAATGCTCCACATGCGGGTTTCACATGCCACCAACTCCACATTCACAGGCAACTTCAGCGCCACAGCCGTTTTCAGATAGCCCTCAATGCAAAGGCTCTAGACGCAAATATTGGTGTGAGAGCTAATTCAATCAAGGAAACACTGCATGTTGGTGAAGGGCATATTGAAGAAGGATCAGCCGAGTGGTTCTTGTGGGAGAACAACTCCATTTGGCTCACTAACTTCACACACCATCAGGCTTCCAAGCAGCTCTCAAGGAAACTCAGGTTTCACACTCTATGCTTAGTGCCCTTTGTATGGCTAGGACTGAAATAAACCTGGTAGAGCATCCCACACAAACGAATGCTCCACATGCGGGTTTCACATGCCACCAACTCCACATTCACAGGCAACTTCAGCGCCACAGCCGTTTTCAGATAGCCCTCAATGCAAAGGCTCTAGACACAAATATTGGTGTGAGAGCTAATTCAATCAAGGAAACACTGCATGTTGGTGAAGGGCATATTGAAGAAGGATCAGCCGAGTGGTTCGTGTGGGAGAACAACTCCATTTGGCTCACTAACTTCACACACCATCAGGCTTCCAAGCAGCTCTCAAGGAAACTCAGTTTTCACACTCTATGTTTAGTGCCCTTTGAGTGCATTATCTAGGAATGAACCTGGTAGAGCATCCCACACAAACGAATGCTCCACATGCGGGTTTCACATGCCACCAACTCCACATTCACAGGCAACTTCAGCGCCACAGCCGTTTTCAGATAGCCCTCAATGCAAACGCTCTAGACGCAAATATTGGTGTGAGAGCTAATTCAATCAAAGAAACACTGCATCTTGCTGAAGGGCATATTGAAGAAGGATCAGCCGAGTGGTTCTTGTGGGAGAACAACTCCATTTGGCTCACTAACTTCACACACCATCAGGCTTCCAAGCAGCTCTCAAGGAAACTCAGTTTTCACACTCTATGCTTAGTGCCCTTTGAGTGCATTATCTAGGAATGAACCTGGTAGAGCATCCCACACAAACGAATGCTCCACATGCGGGTTTCACATGCCACCAACTCCACATTCACAGGCAACTTCAGCGCCACAGCCGTTTTCAGATAGCCCTCAATGCAAAGGCTCTAGACACAAATATTGGTGTGAGAGCTAATTCAATCAAGGAAACACTGCATGTTGGTGAAGGGCATATTGAAGAAGGATCAGCCGTGTGGTACTTGTGGGAGAACAACTCCATTTGGCTCACTAACTTCACACACCATCAGGCTTCCAAGCAGCTCTCAAGGAAACTCAGGTTTCACACTCTATGCTTAGTGCCCTTTGTATGGCTAGGACTGAAATGAACCTGGTAGAGCATCCCACACAATGAATGCTCCACATGCGGGTTTCACATGCCACCAACTCCACATTCACAGGCAACTTCAGCGCCACAGCCGTTTTCAGATAGCCCTCAATGCAAAGGCTCTAGACGCAAATATTGGTGTGAGAGCTAATTCAATCAAGGAAACACTGCATGTTGGTGAAGGGCATATTGAAGAAGGATCAGCCGAGTGGTTCTTGTGGGAGAACAACTCCATTTGGCTCACTAACTTCACACACCATCAGGCTTCCAAGCAGCTCTCAAGGAAACTCAGTTTTCACACTCTATGTTTAGTGCCCTTTGAGTGCATTATCTAGGAATGAACCTGGTAGAGCATCCCACACAAACGAATGCTCCACATGCGGGTTTCACATGCCACCAACTCCACATTCACAGGCAACTTCAGCGCCACAGCCGTTTTCAAATAGCCCTCAATGCAAAGGCTCTAGACGCAAATATTGGTGTGAGAGCTAATTCAATCAAGGAAACACTGCATCTTGCTGAAGGGCATATTGAAGAAGGATCAGCCGAGTGGTTCTTGTGGGAGAACAACTCCATTTGGCTCACTACACACACCATCAGGCTTCCAAGCAGCTCTCAAGGAAACTCAGTTTTCACACTCTATGCTTAGTGCCCTTTGAGTGCATTATCTAGGAATGAACCTGGTAGAGCATCCCACACAAACGAATGCTCCACATGCGGGTTTCACATGCCACTAACTCCACATTCACAGGCAACTTCAGCGCCACAGCCGTTTTCAGATAGCCCTCAATGCAAAGGCTCTAGACGCAAATATTGGTGTGAGAGCTAATTCAATCAAGGAAACACTGCATGTTGGTGAAGGGCATATTGAAGAAGGATCAGCCGAGTGGTTCTTGTGGCAGAACAACTCCATTTGGCTCACTAACTTCACACACCATCAGGCTTCCAAGCAGCTCTCAAGGAAACTCAGTTTTCACACTCTATGCTTAGTGCCCTTTGAGTGCATTATCTAGGAATGAACCTGGTAGAGCATCCCACACAAACGAATGCTCCACATGCGGGTTTCACATGCCACCAACTCCACATTCACAGGCAACTTCAGCGCCACAGCCGTTTTCAGATAGCCCTCAATGCAAAGGCTCTAGACGCAAATATTGGTGTGAGAGCTAATTCAATCAAGGAAACACTGCATGTTGGTGAAGGGCATATTGAAGAAGGATCAGCCGAGTGGTTCTTGTGGGAGAACAACTCCATTTGGCTCACTAACTTCACACACCATCAGGCTTCCAAGCAGCTCTCAAGGAAACTCAGTTTTCACATTCTATGCTTAGTGCCCTTTGAGTGCATTATCTAGGAATGAACCTGGTAGAGCATCCCACACAAACGAATGCTCCACATGCGGGTTTCACATGCCACCAACTCCACATTCACAGGCAACTTCAGCGCCACAGCCGTTTTCAGATAGCCCTCAATGCAAAGGCTCTAGACGCAAATATTGGTGTGAGAGCTAATTCAATCAAGGAAACACTGCATGTTGGTGAAGGGCATATTGAAGAAGGATCAGCCGAGTGGTTCTTGTGGGAGAACAACTCCATTTGGCTCACTAACTTCACACACCATCAGGCTTCCAAGCAGCTCTCAAGGAAACTCAGTTTTCACACTCTATGTTTAGTGCCCTTTGAGTGCATTATCTAGGAATGAACCTGGTAGAGCATCCCACACAAACGAATGCTCCACATGCGGGTTTCACATGCCACCAACTCCACATTCACAGGCAACTTCAGCGCCTCAGCCGTTTTCAGATAGCCCTCAATGCAAAGGCTCTAGACGCAAATATTGGTGTGAGAGCTAATTCAATCAAGGAAACACTGCATGTTGGTGAAGGGCATATTGAAGAAGGATCAGCCAGCCGAGTGGTTCTTGTGGGAGAGCAACTCCATTTGGCTCACTACACACACCATCAGGCTTCCAAGCAGCTCTCAAGGAAACTCAGTTTTCACATTCTATGCTTAGTGCCCTTTGAGTGCATTATCTAGGAATGAACCTGGTAGAGCATCCCACACAAACGAATGCTCCACATGCGGGTTTCACATGCCACCAACTCCACATTCACAGGCAACTTCAGCGCCACAGCCGTTTTCAGATAGCCCTCAATGCAAAGGCTCTAGACGCAAATATTGGTGTGAGAGCTAATTCAATCAAGGAAACACTGCATGTTGGTGAAGGGCATATTGAAGAAGGATCAGCCAAGTGGTTCTTGTGGGAGAACAACTCCATTTGGCTCACTAACTTCACACACCATCAGGCTTCCAAGCAGCTCTCAAGGAAACTCAGTTTTCACATTCTATGCTTAGTGCCCTTTGAGTGCATTATCTAGGAATGAACCTGGTAGAGCATCCCACACAAACGAATGCTCCACATGCGGGTTTCACATGCCACCAACTCCACATTCACAGGCAACTTCAGCGCCACAGCCGTTTTCAGATAGCCCTCAATGCAAAGGCTCTAGACGCAAATATTGGTGTGAGAGCTAATTCAATCAAGGAAACACTGCATGTTGGTGAAGGGCATATTGAAGAAGGATCAGCCGAGTGGTTCTTGTGGGAGAACAACTCCATTTGGCTCACTAACTTCACACACCATCAGGCTTCCAAGCAGCTCTCAAGGAAACTCAGTTTTCACATTCTATTTTTAGTGCCCTTTGAGTGCATTATCTAGGAATGAACCTGGTAGAGCATCCCACACAAACGAATGCTCCACATGCGGGTTTCACATGCCACCAACTCCACATTCACAGGCAACTTCAGCGCCACAGCCGTTTTCAGATAGCCCTCGATGCAAACGCTCTAGACGCAAATATTGGTGTGAGAGCTAATTCAATCAAGGAAACACTGCATGTTGGTGAAGGGCATATTGAAGAAGGATCAGCCGAGTGGTTCTTGTGGGAGAACAACTCCATTTGGCTCACTAACTTCACACACCATCAGGCTTCCAAGCAGCTCTCAAGGAAACTCAGTTTTCACACTCTATGCTTAGTGCCCTTTGAGTGCATTATCTAGGAATGAACCTGGTAGAGCATCCCACACAAACGAATGCTCCACATGCGGGTTTCACATGCCACCAACTCCACATTCACAGGCAACTTCAGCGCCACAGCCGTTTTCAGATAGCCCTCAATGCAAAGGCTCTAGACACAAATATTGGTGTGAGAGCTAATTCAATCAAGGAAACACTGCATGTTGGTGAAGGGCATATTGAAGAAGGATCAGCCGAGTGGTTCTTGTGGGAGAACAACTCCATTTAGCTCACTAACTTCACACACCATCAGGCTTCCAAGCAGCTCTCAAGGAAACTCAGTTTTCACATTCTATGCTTAGTGCCCTTTGAGTGCATTATCTAGGAATGAACCTGGTAGAGCATCCCACACAAACGAATGCTCCACATGCGGGTTTCACATGCCACCAACTCCACATTCACAGGCAACTTCAGCGCCACAGCCGTTTTCAGATAGCCCTCAATGCAAAGGCTCTAGACGCAAATATTGGTGTGAGAGCTAATTCAATCAAGGAAACACTGCATGTTGGTGAAGGGCATATTGAAGAAGGATCAGCCAAGTGGTTCTTGTGGGAGAACAACTCCATTTGGCTCACTAACTTCACACACCATCAGGCTTCCAAGCAGCTCTGAAGGAAACTCAGTTTTCACACTCTATGTTTAGTGCCCTTTGAGTGCATTATCTAGGAATGAACCTGGTAGAGCATCCCACACAAACGAATGCTCCACATGCGGGTTTCACATGCCACCAACTCCACATTCACAGGCAACTTCAGCGCCACAGCCGTTTTCACATAGCCCTCAATGCAAAGGCTCTAGACGCAAATATTGGTGTGAGAGCTAATTCAATCAAGGAAACACTGCATGTTGGTGAAGGGCATATTGAAGAAGGATCAGCCGAGTGGTTCTTGTGGGAGAACAACTCCATTTGGCTCACTAACTTCACACACCATCAGGCTTCCAAGCAGCTCTCAAGGAAACTCAGTTTTCACATTCTATGCTTAGTGCTCTATGTGTGCCTAGGACTGAAATGAAGCTTGGTCAGCATCCCACACAAACGAATGCTCCACATGCGGGTTTCACATGCCACCAACTCCACATTCACAGGCAACTTCAGCGCCACAGCCGTTTTCAGATAGCCCTCAATGCAAAGGCTCTAGACGCAAATATTGGTGTGAGAGCTAATTCAATCAAGGAAACACTGCATGTTGGTGAAGGGCATATTGAAGAAGGATCAGCCGAGTGGTTCTTGTGGGAGAACAACTCCATTTGGCTCACTAACTTCACACACCATCAGGCTTCCAAGCAGCTCTCAAGGAAACTCAGGTTTCACACTCTATGCTTAGTGCCCTTTGTATGGCTAGGACTGAAATAAACCTGGTAGAGCATCCCACACAAACGAATGCTCCACATGCGGGTTTCACATGCCACCAACTCCACATTCACAGGCAACTTCAGCGCCACAGCCGTTTTCAGATAGCCCTCAATGCAAAGGCTCTAGACACAAATATTGGTGTGAGAGCTAATTCAATCAAGGAAACACTGCATGTTGGTGAAGGGCATATTGAAGAAGGATCAGCCGAGTGGTTCTTGTGGGAGAACAACTCCATTTGGCTCACTAACTTCACACACCATCAGGCTTCCAAGCAGCTCTCAAGGAAACTCAGTTTTCACACTCTATGTTTAGTGCCCTTTGAGTGCATTATCTAGGAATGAACCTGGTAGAGCATCCCACACAAACGAATGCTCCACATGCGGGTTTCACATGCCACCAACTCCACATTCACAGGCAACTTCAGCGCCACAGCCGTTTTCACATAGCCCTCAATGCAAAGGCTCTAGACGCAAATATTGGTGTGAGAGCTAATTCAATCAAGGAAACACTGCATGTTGGTGAAGGGCATATTGAAGAAGGATCAGCCGAGTGGTTCTTGTGGGAGAACAACTCCATTTGGCTCACTAACTTCACACACCATCAGGCTTCCAAGCAGCTCTCAAGGAAACTCAGTTTTCACACTCTATGCTTAGTGCTCTATGTGTGCCTAGGACTGAAATGAAGCTTGGTCAGCATCCCACACAAACGAATGCTCCACATGCGGGTTTCACATGCCACCAACTCCACATTCACAGGCAACTTCAGCGCCACAGCCGTTTTCAGATAGCCCTCAATGCAAAGGCTCTAGACGCAAATATTGGTGTGAGAGCTAATTCAATCAAGGAAACACTGCATGTTGGTGAAGGGCATATTGAAGAAGGATCAGCCGAGTGGTTCTTGTGGGAGAACAACTCCATTTGGCTCACTAACTTCACACACCATCAGGCTTCCAAGCAGCTCTCAAGGAAACTCAGGTTTCACACTCTATGCTTAGTGCCCTTTGTATGGCTAGGACTGAAATAAACCTGGTAGAGCATCCCACACAAACGAATGCTCCACATGCGGGTTTCACATGCCACCAACTCCACATTCACAGGCAACTTCAGCGCCACAGCCGTTTTCAGATAGCCCTCAATGCAAAGGCTCTAGACACAAATATTGGTGTGAGAGCTAATTCAATCAAGGAAACACTGCATGTTGGTGAAGGGCATATTGAAGAAGGATCAGCCGAGTGGTTCGTGTGGGAGAACAACTCCATTTGGCTCACTAACTTCACACACCATCAGGCTTCCAAGCAGCTCTCAAGGAAACTCAGTTTTCACACTCTATGCTTAGTGCCCTTTGAGTGCATTATCTAGGAATGAACCTGGTAGAGCATCCCACACAAACGAATGCTCCACATGCGGGTTTCACATGCCACCAACTCCACATTCACAGGCAACTTCAGCGCCACAGCCGTTTTCAGATAGCCCTCAATGCAAAGGCTCTAGACACAAATATTGGTGTGAGAGCTAATTCAATCAAAGAAACACTGCATCTTGCTGAAGGGCATATTGAAGAAGGATCAGCCGAGTGGTTCTTGTGGGAGAACAACTCCATTTGGCTCACTAACTTCACACACCATCAGGCTTCCAAGCAGCTCTCAAGGAAACTCAGTTTTCACACTCTATGCTTAGTGCCCTTTGAGTGCATTATCTAGGAATGAACCTGGTAGAGCATCCCACACAAACGAATGCTCCACATGCGGGTTTCACATGCCACCAACTCCACATTCACAGGCAACTTCAGCGCCACAGCCGTTTTCAGATAGCCCTCAATGCAAAGGCTCTAGACACAAATATTGGTGTGAGAGCTAATTCAATCAAGGAAACACTGCATGTTGGTGAAGGGCATATTGAAGAAGGATCAGCCGTGTGGTACTTGTGGGAGAACAACTCCATTTGGCTCACTAACTTCACACACCATCAGGCTTCCAAGCAGCTCTCAAGGAAACTCAGGTTTCACACTCTATGCTTAGTGCCCTTTGTATGGCTAGGACTGAAATGAACCTGGTAGAGCATCCCACACAATGAATGCTCCACATGCGGGTTTCACATGCCACCAACTCCACATTCACAGGCAACTTCAGCGCCACAGCCGTTTTCAGATAGCCCTCAATGCAAAGGCTCTAGACGCAAATATTGGTGTGAGAGCTAATTCAATCAAGGAAACACTGCATGTTGGTGAAGGGCATATTGAAGAAGGATCAGCCGAGTGGTTCTTGTGGGAGAACAACTCCATTTGGCTCACTAACTTCACACACCATCAGGCTTCCAAGCAGCTCTCAAGGAAACTCAGTTTTCACACTCTATGTTTAGTGCCCTTTGAGTGCATTATCTAGGAATGAACCTGGTAGAGCATCCCACACAAACGAATGCTCCACATGCGGGTTTCACATGCCACCAACTCCACATTCACAGGCAACTTCAGCGCCACAGCCGTTTTCAAATAGCCCTCAATGCAAAGGCTCTAGACGCAAATATTGGTGTGAGAGCTAATTCAATCAAGGAAACACTGCATCTTGCTGAAGGGCATATTGAAGAAGGATCAGCCGAGTGGTTCTTGTGGGAGAACAACTCCATTTGGCTCACTACACACACCATCAGGCTTCCAAGCAGCTCTCAAGGAAACTCAGTTTTCACACTCTATGCTTAGTGCCCTTTGAGTGCATTATCTAGGAATGAACCTGGTAGAGCATCCCACACAAACGAATGCTCCACATGCGGGTTTCACATGCCACTAACTCCACATTCACAGGCAACTTCAGCGCCACAGCCGTTTTCAGATAGCCCTCAATGCAAAGGCTCTAGACGCAAATATTGGTGTGAGAGCTAATTCAATCAAGGAAACACTGCATGTTGGTGAAGGGCATATTGAAGAAGGATCAGCCGAGTGGTTCTTGTGGGAGAACAACTCCATTTGGCTCACTAACTTCACACACCATCAGGCTTCCAAGCAGCTCTCAAGGAAACTCAGTTTTCACACTCTATGCTTAGTGCCCTTTGAGTGCATTATCTAGGAATGAACCTGGTAGAGCATCCCACACAAACGAATGCTCCACATGCGGGTTTCACATGCCACCAACTCCACATTCACAGGCAACTTCAGCGCCACAGCCGTTTTCAGATAGCCCTCAATGCAAAGGCTCTAGACGCAAATATTGGTGTGAGAGCAAATTCAATCAAGGAACTACTGCATGTTGGTGAAGGGCATATTGAAGAAGGATCAGCCGAGTGGTTCTTGTGGGAGAACAACTCCATTTGGCTCACTAACTTCACACACCATCAGGCTTCCAAGCAGCTCTCAAGGAAACTCAGTTTTCACACTCTATGTTTAGTGCCCATTGAATGCATTATCTAGGAATGAACCTGGTAGAGCATCCCACACAAACGAATGCTCCACATGCGGGTTTCACATGCCACCAACTCCACATTCACAGGCAACTTCAGCGCCACAGCCGTTTTCAGATAGCCCTCAATGCAAAGGCTCTAGACGCAAATATTGGTGTGAGAGCTAATTCAATCAAGGAAACACTGCATGTTGGTGAAGGGCATATTGAAGAAGGATCAGCCGAGTGGTTCTTGTGGGAGAACAACTCCATTTGGCTCACTAACTTCACACACCATCAGGCTTCCAAGCAGCTCTCAAGGAAACTCAGTTTTCACATTCTATGCTTAGTGCCCTTTGAGTGCATTATCTAGGAATGAACCTGGTAGAGCATCCCACACAAACGAATGCTCCACATGCGGGTTTCACATGCCACCAACTCCACATTCACAGGCAACTTCAGCGCCACAGCCGTTTTCAGATAGCCCTCAATGCAAAGGCTCTAGACGCAAATATTGGTGTGAGAGCTAATTCAATCAAGGAAACACTGCATGTTGGTGAAGGGCATATTGAAGAAGGATCAGCCGAGTGGTTCTTGTGGGAGAACAACTCCATTTGGCTCACTAACTTCACACACCATCAGGCTTCCAAGCAGCTCTCAAGGAAACTCAGTTTTCACACTCTATGTTTAGTGCCCTTTGAGTGCATTATCTAGGAATGAACCTGGTAGAGCATCCCACACAAACGAATGCTCCACATGCGGGTTTCACATGCCACCAACTCCACATTCACAGGCAACTTCAGCGCCTCAGCCGTTTTCAGATAGCCCTCAATGCAAAGGCTCTAGACGCAAATATTGGTGTGAGAGCTAATTCAATCAAGGAAACACTGCATGTTGGTGAAGGGCATATTGAAGAAGGATCAGCCAGCCGAGTGGTTCTTGTGGGAGAGCAACTCCATTTGGCTCACTACACACACCATCAGGCTTCCAAGCAGCTCTCAAGGAAACTCAGTTTTCACATTCTATGCTTAGTGCCCTTTGAGTGCATTATCTAGGAATGAACCTGGTAGAGCATCCCACACAAACGAATGCTCCACATGCGGGTTTCACATGCCACCAACTCCACATTCACAGGCAACTTCAGCGCCACAGCCGTTTTCAGATAGCCCTCAATGCAAAGGCTCTAGACGCAAATATTGGTGTGAGAGCTAATTCAATCAAGGAAACACTGCATGTTGGTGAAGGGCATATTGAAGAAGGATCAGCCAAGTGGTTCTTGTGGGAGAACAACTCCATTTGGCTCACTAACTTCACACACCATCAGGCTTCCAAGCAGCTCTCAAGGAAACTCAGTTTTCACATTCTATGCTTAGTGCCCTTTGAGTGCATTATCTAGGAATGAACCTGGTAGAGCATCCCACACAAACGAATGCTCCACATGCGGGTTTCACATGCCACCAACTCCACATTCACAGGCAACTTCAGCGCCACAGCCGTTTTCAGATAGCCCTCAATGCAAAGGCTCTAGACGCAAATATTGGTGTGAGAGCTAATTCAATCAAGGAAACACTGCATGTTGGTGAAGGGCATATTGAAGAAGGATCAGCCGAGTGGTTCTTGTGGGAGAACAACTCCATTTGGCTCACTAACTTCACACACCATCAGGCTTCCAAGCAGCTCTCAAGGAAACTCAGTTTTCACATTCTATTTTTAGTGCCCTTTGAGTGCATTATCTAGGAATGAACCTGGTAGAGCATCCCACACAAACGAATGCTCCACATGCGGGTTTCACATGCCACCAACTCCACATTCACAGGCAACTTCAGCGCCACAGCCGTTTTCAGATAGCCCTCGATGCAAACGCTCTAGACGCAAATATTGGTGTGAGAGCTAATTCAATCAAGGAAACACTGCATGTTGGTGAAGGGCATATTGAAGAAGCATCAGCCGAGTGGTTCTTGTGGGAGAACAACTCCATTTGGCTCACTAACTTCACACACCATCAGGCTTCCAAGCAGCTCTCAAGGAAACTCAGTTTTCACACTCTATGCTTAGTGCCCTTTGAGTGCATTATCTAGGAATGAACCTGGTAGAGCATCCCACACAAACGAATGCTCCACATGCGGGTTTCACATGCCACCAACTCCACATTCACAGGCAACTTCAGCGCCACAGCCGTTTTCAGATAGCCCTCAATGCAAAGGCTCTAGACACAAATATTGGTGTGAGAGCTAATTCAATCAAGGAAACACTGCATGTTGGTGAAGGGCATATTGAAGAAGGATCAGCCGAGTGGTTCTTGTGGGAGAACAACTCCATTTAGCTCACTAACTTCACACACCATCAGGCTTCCAAGCAGCTCTCAAGGAAACTCAGTTTTCACATTCTATGCTTAGTGCCCTTTGAGTGCATTATCTAGGAATGAACCTGGTAGAGCATCCCACACAAACGAATGCTCCACATGCGGGTTTCACATGCCACCAACTCCACATTCACAGGCAACTTCAGCGCCACAGCCGTTTTCAGATAGCCCTCAATGCAAAGGCTCTAGACGCAAATATTGGTGTGAGAGCTAATTCAATCAAGGAAACACTGCATGTTGGTGAAGGGCATATTGAAGAAGGATCAGCCAAGTGGTTCTTGTGGGAGAACAACTCCATTTGGCTCACTAACTTCACACACCATCAGGCTTCCAAGCAGCTCTCAAGGAAACTCAGTTTTCACACTCTATGCTTAGTGCCCTTTGAGTGCATTATCTAGGAATGAACCTGGTAGAGCATCCCACACAAACGAATGCTCCACATGCGGGTTTCACATGCCACCAACTTCACATTCACAGGCAACTTCAGCGCCACAGTCGTTTTCAGATAGCCCTCAATGCAAAGGCTCTAGACGCAAATATTGGTGTGAGAGCTAATTCAATCAAGGAAACACTGCATGTTGGTGAAGGGCATATTGAAGAAGGATCAGTCGAGTGGTTCTTGTGGGAGAACAACTCCATTTGGCTCACTAACTTCACACACCATCAGGCTTCCAAGCAGCTCTCAAGGAAACTCAGTTTTCACACTCTATGCTTAGTGCCCTTTGAGTGCATTATCTAGGAATGAACCTGGTAGAGCATCCCACACAAACGAATGCTCCACATGCGGGTTTCACATGCCACCAACTCCACATTCACAGGCAACTTCAGCGCCACAGCCGTTTTCAGATAGCCCTCAATGCAAAGGCTCTAGACGCAAATATTGGTGTGAGAGCTAATTCAATCAAGGAAACACTGCATGTTGGTGAAGGGCATATTGAAGAAGGATCAGCCGAGTGGTTCTTGTGGGAGAACAACTCCATTTGGCTCACTAACTTCACACACCATCAGGCTTCCAAGCAGCTCTCAAGGAAACTCAGTTTTCACATTCTATGCTTAGTGCTCTATGTGTGCCTAGGACTGAAATGAAGCTTGGTCAGCATCCCACACAAACGAATGCTCCACATGCGGGTTTCACATGCCACCAACTCCACATTCACAGGCAACTTCAGCGCCACAGCCGTTTTCAGATAGCCCTCAATGCAAAGGCTCTAGACGCAAATATTGGTGTGAGAGCTAATTCAATCAAGGAAACACTGCATGTTGGTGAAGGGCATATTGAAGAAGGATCAGCCGAGTGGTTCTTGTGGGAGAACAACTCCATTTGGCTCACTAACTTCACACACAATCAGGCTTCCAAGCAGCTCTCAAGGAAACTCAGGTTTCACACTCTATGCTTAGTGCCCTTTGTATGGCTAGGACTGAAATAAACCTGGTAGAGCATCCCACACAAACGAATGCTCCACATGCGGGTTTCACATGCCACCAACTCCACATTCACAGGCAACTTCAGCGCCACAGCCGTTTTCAGATAGCCCTCAATGCAAAGGCTCTAGACGCAAATATTGGTGTGAGAGCTAATTCAATCAAGGAAACACTGCATCTTGCTGAAGGGCATATTGAAGAAGGATCAGCCGAGTGGTTCTTGTGGGAGAACAACTCCATTTGGCTCACTAACTTCACACACCATCAGGCTTCCAAGCAGCTCTCAAGGAAACTCAGTTTTCACACTCTATGCTTAGTGCCCTTTGAGTGCATTATCTAGGAATGAACCTGGTAGAGCATCCCACACAAACGAATGCTCCACATGCGGGTTTCACATGCCACCAACTCCACATTCACAGGCAACTTCAGCGCCACAGCCGTTTTCAGATAGCCCTCAATGCAAAGGCTCTAGACACAAATATTGGTGTGAGAGCTAATTCAATCAAGGAAACACTGCATGTTGGTGAAGGGCATATTGAAGAAGGATCAGCCGTGTGGTACTTGTGGGAGAACAACTCCATTTGGCTCACTAACTTCACACACCATCAGGCTTCCAAGCAGCTCTCAAGGAAACTCAGGTTTCACACTCTATGCTTAGTGCCCTTTGTATGGCTAGGACTGAAATGAACCTGGTAGAGCATCCCACACAATGAATGCTCCACATGCGGGTTTCACATGCCACCAACTCCACATTCACAGGCAACTTCAGCGCCACAGCCGTTTTCAGATAGCCCTCAATGCAAAGGCTCTAGACGCAAATATTGGTGTGAGAGCTAATTCAATCAAGGAAACACTGCATGTTGGTGAAGGGCATATTGAAGAAGGATCAGCCGAGTGGTTCTTGTGGGAGAACAACTCCATTTGGCTCACTAACTTCACACACCATCAGGCTTCCAAGCAGCTCTCAAGGAAACTCAGTTTTCACACTCTATGTTTAGTGCCCTTTGAGTGCATTATCTAGGAATGAACCTGGTAGAGCATCCCACACAAACGAATGCTCCACATGCGGGTTTCACATGCCACCAACTCCACATTCACAGGCAACTTCAGCGCCACAGCCGTTTTCAAATAGCCCTCAATGCAAAGGCTCTAGACGCAAATATTGGTGTGAGAGCTAATTCAATCAAGGAAACACTGCATCTTGCTGAAGGGCATATTGAAGAAGGATCAGCCGAGTGGTTCTTGTGGGAGAACAACTCCATTTGGCTCACTAACTTCACACACAATCAGGCTTCCAAGCAGCTCTCAAGGAAACTCAGGTTTCACACTCTATGCTTAGTGCCCTTTGTATGGCTAGGACTGAAATAAACCTGGTAGAGCATCCCACACAAACGAATGCTCCACATGCGGGTTTCACATGCCACCAACTCCACATTCACAGGCAACTTCAGCGCCACAGCCGTTTTCAGATAGCCCTCAATGCAAAGGCTCTAGACGCAAATATTGGTGTGAGAGCTAATTCAATCAAGGAAACACTGCATGTTGGTGAAGGGCATATTGAAGAAGGATCAGCCGAGTGGTTCGTGTGGGAGAACAACTCCATTTGGCTCACTAACTTCACACACCATCAGGCTTCCAAGCAGCTCTCAAGGAAACTCAGTTTTCACACTCTATGTTTAGTGCCCTTTGAGTGCATTATCTAGGAATGAACCTGGTAGAGCATCCCACACAAACGAATGCTCCACATGCGGGTTTCACATGCCACCAACTCCACATTCACAGGCAACTTCAGCGCCACAGCCGTTTTCAGATAGCCCTCAATGCAAACGCTCTAGACGCAAATATTGGTGTGAGAGCTAATTCAATCAAAGAAACACTGCATCTTGCTGAAGGGCATATTGAAGAAGGATCAGCCGAGTGGTTCTTGTGGGAGAACAACTCCATTTGGCTCACTAACTTCACACACCATCAGGCTTCCAAGCAGCTCTCAAGGAAACTCAGTTTTCACACTCTATGCTTAGTGCCCTTTGAGTGCATTATCTAGGAATGAACCTGGTAGAGCATCCCACACAAACGAATGCTCCACATGCGGGTTTCACATGCCACCAACTCCACATTCACAGGCAACTTCAGCGCCACAGCCGTTTTCAGATAGCCCTCAATGCAAAGGCTCTAGACACAAATATTGGTGTGAGAGCTAATTCAATCAAGGAAACACTGCATGTTGGTGAAGGGCATATTGAAGAAGGATCAGCCGTGTGGTACTTGTGGGAGAACAACTCCATTTGGCTCACTAACTTCACACACCATCAGGCTTCCAAGCAGCTCTCAAGGAAACTCAGGTTTCACACTCTATGCTTAGTGCCCTTTGTATGGCTAGGACTGAAATGAACCTGGTAGAGCATCCCACACAATGAATGCTCCACATGCGGGTTTCACATGCCACCAACTCCACATTCACAGGCAACTTCAGCGCCACAGCCGTTTTCAGATAGCCCTCAATGCAAAGGCTCTAGACGCAAATATTGGTGTGAGAGCTAATTCAATCAAGGAAACACTGCATGTTGGTGAAGGGCATATTGAAGAAGGATCAGCCGAGTGGTTCTTGTGGGAGAACAACTCCATTTGGCTCACTAACTTCACACACCATCAGGCTTCCAAGCAGCTCTCAAGGAAACTCAGTTTTCACACTCTATGTTTAGTGCCCTTTGAGTGCATTATCTAGGAATGAACCTGGTAGAGCATCCCACACAAACGAATGCTCCACATGCGGGTTTCACATGCCACCAACTCCACATTCACAGGCAACTTCAGCGCCACAGCCGTTTTCAAATAGCCCTCAATGCAAAGGCTCTAGACGCAAATATTGGTGTGAGAGCTAATTCAATCAAGGAAACACTGCATCTTGCTGAAGGGCATATTGAAGAAGGATCAGCCGAGTGGTTCTTGTGGGAGAACAACTCCATTTGGCTCACTACACACACCATCAGGCTTCCAAGCAGCTCTCAAGGAAACTCAGTTTTCACACTCTATGCTTAGTGCCCTTTGAGTGCATTATCTAGGAATGAACCTGGTAGAGCATCCCACACAAACGAATGCTCCACATGCGGGTTTCACATGCCACTAACTCCACATTCACAGGCAACTTCAGCGCCACAGCCGTTTTCAGATAGCCCTCAATGCAAAGGCTCTAGACGCAAATATTGGTGTGAGAGCTAATTCAATCAAGGAAACACTGCATGTTGGTGAAGGGCATATTGAAGAAGGATCAGCCGAGTGGTTCTTGTGGGAGAACAACTCCATTTGGCTCACTAACTTCACACACCATCAGGCTTCCAAGCAGCTCTCAAGGAAACTCAGTTTTCACACTCTATGCTTAGTGCCCTTTGAGTGCATTATCTAGGAATGAACCTGGTAGAGCATCCCACACAAACGAATGCTCCACATGCGGGTTTCACATGCCACCAACTCCACATTCACAGGCAACTTCAGCGCCACAGCCGTTTTCAGATAGCCCTCAATGCAAAGGCTCTAGACGCAAATATTGGTGTGAGAGCTAATTCAATCAAGGAAACACTGCATGTTGGTGAAGGGCATATTGAAGAAGGATCAGCCGAGTGGTTCTTGTGGGAGAACAACTCCATTTGGCTCACTACACACACCATCAGGCTTCCAAGCAGCTCTCAAGGAAACTCAGTTTTCACACTCTATGCTTAGTGCCCTTTGAGTGCATTATCTAGGAATGAACCTGGTAGAGCATCCCACACAAACGAATGCTCCACATGCGGGTTTCACATGCCACCAACTCCACATTCACAGGCAACTTCAGCGCCACAGCCGTTTTCAGATAGCCCTCAATGCAAAGGCTCTAGACGCAAATATTGGTGTGAGAGCTAATTCAATCAAGGAAACACTGCATGTTGGTGAAGGGCATATTGAAGAAGGATCAGCCGAGTGGTTCTTGTGGGAGAACAACTCCATTTGGCTCACTAACTTCACACACCATCAGGCTTCCAAGCAGCTCTCAAGGAAACTCAGTTTTCACACTCTATGCTTAGTGCCCTTTGAGTGCATTATCTAGGAATGAACCTGGTAGAGCATCCCACACAAACGAATGCTCCACATGCGGGTTTCACATGCCACCAACTCCACATTCACAGGCAACTTCAGCGCCACAGCCGTTTTCAGATAGCCCTCAATGCAAACGCTCTAGACGCAAATATTGGTGTGAGAGCTAATTCAATCAAGGAAACACTGCATGTTGGTGAAGCGCATATTGAAGAAGGATCAGCCGAGTGGTTCTTGTGGGAGAACAACTCCATTTGGCTCACTAACTTCACACACCATCAGGCTTCCAAGCAGCTCTCAAGGAAACTCAGTTTTCACACTCTATGTTTAGTGCCCTTTGAGTGCATTATCTAGGAATGAACCTGGTAGAGCATCCCACACAAACGAATGCTCCACATGCGGGTTTCACATGCCACCAACTCCACATTCACAGGCAACTTCAGCGCCACAGCCGTTTTCAGATAGCCCTCAATGCAAAGGCTCTAGACGCAAATATTGGTGTGAGAGCTAATTCAATCAAAGAAACACTGCATCTTGCTGAAGGGCATATTGAAGAAGGATCAGCCGAGTGGTTCTTGTGGGAGAACAACTCCATTTGGCTCACTAACTTCACACACCATCAGGCTTCCAAGCAGCTCTCAAGGAAACTCAGTTTTCACACTCTATGCTTAGTGCCCTTTGAGTGCATTATCTAGGAATGAACCTGGTAGAGCATCCCACACAAACGAATGCTCCACATGCGGGTTTCACATGCCACCAACTCCACATTCACATGCAACTTCAGCGCCACAGCCGTTTTCAAATAGCCCTCAATGCAAAGGCTCTAGACGCAAATATTGGTGTGAGAGCTAATTCAATCAAGGAAACACTGCATGTTGGTGAAGGGCATATTGAAGAAGGATCAGCCGAGTGGTTCTTGTGGGAGAACAACTCCATTTGGCTCACTAACTTCACACACCATCAGGCTTCCAAGCAGCTCTCAAGGAAACTCAGGTTTCACACTCTATGCTTAGTGCCCTTTGAGTGCATTATCTAGGAATGAACCTGGTAGAGCATCCCACACAAACGAATGCTCCACATGCGGGTTTCACATGCCACCAACTCCACATTCACAGGCAACTTCAGCGCCACAGCCGTTTTCAGATAGCCCTCAATGCAAAGGCTCTAGACGCAAATATTGGTGTGAGAGCTAATTCAATCAAGGAAACACTGCATGTTGGTGAAGGGCATATTGAAGAAGGATCAGCCGAGTGGTTCTTGTGGGAGAACAACTCCATTTGGCTCACTAACTTCACACACCATCAGGCTTCCAAGCAGCTCTCAAGGAAACTCAGTTTTCACACTCTATGCTTAGTGCCCTTTGAGTGCATTATCTAGGAATGAACCTGGTAGAGCATCCCACACAAACGAATGCTCCACATGCGGGTTTCACATGCCACCAACTCCACATTCACAGGCAACTTCAGCGCCACAGCCGTTTTCAGATAGCCCTCAATGCAAACGCTCTAGACGCAAATATTGGTGTGAGAGCTAATTCAATCAAGGAAATACTGCATGTTGGTGAAGGGCATATTGAAGAAGGATCAGCCGAGTGGTTCTTGTGGGAGAACAACTCCATTTGGCTCACTAACTTCACACACCATCAGGCTTCCAAGCAGCTCTCAAGGAAACTCAGTTTTCACACTCTATGCTTAGTGCCCTTTGAGTGCATTATCTAGGAATGAACCTGGTAGAGCATCCCACACAAACGAATGCTCCACATGCGGGTCTCACATGCCACCAACTCCACATTCACAGGCAACTTCAGCGCCACAGCCGTTTTCAGATAGCCCTCAATGCAAAGGCTCTAGACGCAAATATTGGTGTGAGAGCTAATTCAATCAAGGAAACACTGCATGTTGGTGAAGGGCATATTGAAGAAGGATCAGCCGAGTGGTTCTTGTGGGAGAACAACTCCATTTGGCTCACTACACACACCATCAGGCTTCCAAGCAGCTCTCAAGGAAACTCAGTTTTCACACTCTATGCTTAGTGCCCTTTGAGTGCATTATCTAGGAATGAACCTGGTAGAGCATCCCACACAAACGAATGCTCCACATGCGGGTTTCACATGCCACCAACTCCACATTCACATGCAACTTCAGCGCCACAGCCGTTTTCAGATAGCCCTCAATGCAAAGGCTCTAGACGCAAATATTGGTGTGAGAGCTAATTCAATCAAGGAAATACTGCATGTTGGTGAAGGGCATATTGAAGAAGGATCAGCCAAGTGGTTCTTGTGGGAGAACAACTCCATTTGGCTCACTAACTTCACACACCATCAGGCTTCCAAGCAGCTCTCAAGGAAACTCAGGTTTCACACTCTATGCTTAGTGCCCTTTGAGTGCATTATCTAGGAATGAACCTGGTAGAGCATCCCACACAAACGAATGCTCCACATGCGGGTTTCACATGCCACCAACTCCACATTCACAGGCAACTTCAGCGCCACAGCCGTTTTCAGATAGCCCTCAATGCAAAGGCTCTAGACGCAAATATTGGTGTGAGAGCTAATTCAATCAAGGAAACACTGCATGTTGGTGAAGGGCATATTGAAGAAGGATCAGCCGAGTGGTTCTTGTGGGAGAACAACTCCATTTGGCTCACTAACTTCACACACCATCAGGCTTCCAAGCAGCTCTCAAGGAAACTCAGTTTTCACACTCTATGCTTAGTGCCCTTTGAGTGCATTATCTAGGAATGAACCTGGTAGAGCATCCCACACAAACGAATGCTCCACATGCGGGTTTCACATGCCACCAACTCCACATTCACAGGCAACTTCAGCGCCACAGCCGTTTTCAGATAGCCCTCAATGCAAAGGCTCTAGACGCAAATATTGGTGTGAGAGCTAATTCAATCAAGGAAACACTGCATGTTGGTGAAGGGCATATTGAAGAAGGATCAGCCGAGTGGTTCTTGTGGGAGAACAACTCCATTTGGCTCACTACACACACCATCAGGCTTCCAAGCAGCTCTCAAGGAAACTCAGTTTTCACACTCTATGCTTAGTGCCCTTTGAGTGCATTATCTAGGAATGAACCTGGTAGAGCATCCCACACAAACGAATGCTCCACATGCGGGTTTCACATGCCACCAACTCCACATTCACATGCAACTTCAGCGCCACAGCCATTTTCAGATAGCCCTCAATGCAAAGGCTCTAGACGCAAATATTGGTGTGAGAGCTAATTCAATCAAGGAAACACTGCATGTTGGTGAAGGGCATATTGAAGAAGGATCAGCCGAGTGGTTCTTGTTGGAGAACAACTCCATTTGGCTCACTAACTTCACACACCATCAGGCTTCCAAGCAGCTCTCAAGGAAACTCAGTTTTCACACTCTATGCTTAGTGCCCTTTGAGTGCATTATCTAGGAATGAACCTGGTAGAGCATCCCACACAAACGAATGCTCCACATGCGGGTTTCACATGCCACCAACTCCACATTCACAGGCAACTTCAGCGCCACAGCCGTTTTCAGATAGCCCTCAATGCAAAGGCTCTAGACGCAAATATTGGTGTGAGAGCTAATTCAATCAAGGAAACACTGCATGTTGGTGAAGGGCATATTGAAGAAGGATCAGCCGAGTGGTTCTTGTGGGAGAACAACTCCATTTGGCTCACTAACTTCACACACCATCAGGCTTCCAAGCAGCTCTCAAGGAAACTCAGTTTTCACACTCTATGTTTAGTGCCCTTTGAGTGCATTATCTAGGAATGAACCTGGTAGAGCATCCCACACAAACGAATGCTCCACATGCGGGTTTCACATGCCACCAACTCCACATTCACAGGCAACTTCAGCGCCACAGCCGTTTTCAGATAGCCCTCAATGCAAAGGCTCTAGACGCAAATATTGGTGTGAGAGCTAATTCAATCAAGGAAACACTGCATGTTGGTGAAGGGCATATTGAAGAAGGATCAGCCAAGTGGTTCTTGTGGGAGAACAACTCCATTTGGCTCACTAACTTCACACACCATCAGGCTTCCAAGCAGCTCTAAAGGAAACTCAGTTTTCACACTCTATGTTTAGTGCCCTTTGAATGCAGTATCTAGGAATGAACCTGGTAGAGAATCCCACTCAAACGAATGCTCCACATGCGGGTTTCACATGCCACCAACTCCATATTCACAGGCAACTTCAGCGCCACAGCCGTTTTCAGATAGCCCTCAATGCAAAGGCTCTAGACGCAAATATTGGTGTGAGAGCTAATTCAATCAAGGAAACACTGCATGTTGGTGTGTAAAGGGCATATTGAAGAAGGATCAGCCAGCCGAGTGGTTCTTGTGGGAGAACAACTCCATTTGGCTCACTAACTTCACACACCATCAGGCTTCCAAGCAGCTCTCAAGGAAACTCAGGTTTCACACTCTATGCTTAGTGCCCTTTGTATGGCTAGGACTGAAATAAACCTGGTAGAGCATCCCACACAAACGAATGCTCCACATGCGGGTTTCACATGCCACCAACTCCACATTCACAGGCAACTTCAACGCCACAGCCGTTTTCAGATAGCCCTCAATGCAAAGGCTCTAGACGCAAATATTGGTGTGAGAGCTAATTCAATCAAGGAAACACTGCATGTTGGTGAAGGGCATATTGAAGAAGGATCAGCCGAGTGGTTCGTGTGGGAGAACAACTCCATTTGGCTCACTAACTTCACACACCATCAGGCTTCCAAGCAGCTCTTTAAGGAAACTCAGTTTTCACACTCTATGTTTAGTGCCCTTTGAGTGCATTATCTAGGAATGAACCTGGTAGAGCATCCCACACAAACGAATGCTCCACATGCGGGGTTTCACATGCCACCAACTCCACATTCACAGGCAAGTTCAGCGCCACAGCCGTTTTCAGATAGCCCTCAATGCAAAGGCTCTAGACACAAATATTGGTGTGAGAGCTAATTCAATCAAAGAAACACTGCATCTTGCTGAAGGGCATATTGAAGAAGGATCAGCCGAGTGGTTCTTGTGGGAGAACAACTCCATTTGGCTCACTAACTTCACACACCATCAGGCTTCCAAGCAGCTCTCAAGGAAACTCAGTTTTCACACTCTATGCTTAGTGCCCTTTGAGTGCATTATCTAGGAATGAACCTGGTAGAGCATCCCACACAAACGAATGCTCCACATGCGGGTTTCACATGCCACCAACTCCACATTCACAGGCAACTTCAGCGCCACAGCCGTTTTCAGATAGCCCTCAATGCAAAGGCTCTAGACACATATATTGGTGTGAGAGCTAATTCAATCAAGGAAACACTGCATGTTGGTGAAGGGCATATTGAAGAAGGAAGAGTGGTACTTGTGGGAGAACAACTCCATTTGGCTCACTAACTTCACACACCATCAGGCTTCCAAGCAGCTCTCAAGGAAACTCAGGTTTCACACTCTATGCTTAGTGCCCTTTGTATGGCTAGGACTGAAATGAACCTGGTAGAGCATCCCACACAATGAATGCTCCACATGCGGGTTTCACATGCCACCAACTCCACATTCACAGGCAACTTCACCGCCACAGCCGTTTTCAGATAGCCCTCAATGCAAAGGCTCTAGACGCAAATATTGGTGTGAGAGCTAATTTAATCAAGGAAACACTGCATGTTGGTGAAGGGCATATTGAAGAAGGATCAGCCGAGTGGTTCTTGTGGGAGAACAACTCCATTTGGCTCACTACACACACCATCAGGCTTCCAAGCAGCTCTCAAGGAAACTCAGTTTTCACACTCTATGCTTAGTGCCCTTTGAGTGCATTATCTAGGAATGAACCTGGTAGAGCATCCCACACAAACGAATGCTCCACATGCGGGTTTCACATGCCACCAACTCCACATTCACAGGCAACTTCAGCGCCACAGCCGTTTTCAGATAGCCCTCAATGCAAACGCTCTAGACGCAAATATTGGTGTGAGAGCTAATTCAATCAAGGAAACACTGCATGTTGGTGAAGGGCATATTGAAGAAGGATCAGCCGAGTGGTTCTTGTGGGAGAACAACTCCATTTGGCTCACTAACTTCACACACCATCAGGCTTCCAAGCAGCTCTCAAGGAAACTCAGGTTTCACACTCTATGCTTAGTGCCCTTTGAGTGCATTATCTAGGAATGAACCTGGTAGAGCATCCCACACAAACGAATGCTCCACATGCGGGTTTCACATGCCACCAACTCCACATTCACAGGCAACTTCAGCGCCACAGCCGTTTTCAGATAGCCCTCAATGCAAAGGCTCTAGACGCAAATATTGGTGTGAGAGCTAATACAATCAAAGAAACACTGCATCTTGCTGAAGGGCATATTGAAGAAGGATCAGCCGAGTGGTTCTTGTGGGAGAACAACTCCATTTGGCTCACTAACTTCACACACCATCAGGCTTCCAAGCAGCTCTCAAGGAAACTCAGTTTTCACACTCTATGCTTAGTGCCCTTTGAGTGCATTATCTAGGAATGAACCTGGTAGAGCATCCCACACAAACGAATGCTCCACATGCGGGTTTCACATGCCACCAACTCCACATTCACAGGCAACTTCAGCGCCACAGCCGTTTTCAGATAGCCCTCAATGCAAAGGCTCTAGACGCAAATATTGGTGTGAGAGCTAATTCAATCAAGGAAACACTGCATGTTGGTGAAGGGCATATTGAAGAAGGATCAGCCGAGTGGTTCTTGTGGGAGAACAACTCCATTTGGCTCACTAACTTCACACACCATCAGGCTTCCAAGCAGCTCTAAAGGAAACTCAGTTTTCACACTCTATGTTTAGTGCCCTTTGAATGCAGTATCTAGGAATGAACCTGGTAGAGAATCCCACTCAAACGAATGCTCCACATGCGGGTTTCACATGCTACCAACTCCATATTCACAGGCAACTTCAGCGCCACAGCCGTTTTCAGATAGCCCTCAATGCAAAGGCTCTAGACGCAAATATTGGTGTGAGAGCTAATTCAATCAAGGAAACACTGCATGTTGGTGAAGGGCATATTGAAGAAGGATCAGCCAGCCGAGTGGTTCTTGTGGGAGAGCAACTCCATTTGGCTCACTACACACACCATCAGGCTTCCAAGCAGCTCTCAAGGAAACTCAGTTTTCACACTCTATGCTTAGTGCCCTTTGAGTGCATTATCTAGGAATGAACCTGGTAGAGCATCCCACACAAACGAATGCTCCACATGCGGGTTTCACATGCCACCAACTCCACATTCTCAGGCAACTTCAGCGCCACAGCCGTTTTCAGATAGCCCTCAATGCAAAGGCTCTAGACGCAAATATTGGTGTGAGAGCTAATTCAATCAAGGAAACACTGCATGTTGGTGAAGGGCATATTGAAGAAGGATCAGCCGAGTGGTTCTTGTGGGAGAACAACTCCATTTGGCTCACTAACTTCACACACCATCAGGCTTCCAAGCAGCTCTCAAGGAAACTCAGTTTTCACACTCTATGTTTAGTGCCCTTTGAATGCATTATCTAGGAATGAACCTGGTAGAGCATCCCACACAAACGAATGCTCCACATGCGGTTTTCACATGCCACCAACTCCACATTCACAGGCAACTTCAGCGCCACAGCCGTTTTCAGATAGCCCTCAATGCAAACGCTCTAGACGCAAATATTGGTGTGAGAGCTAATTCAATCAAGGAAACACTGCATGTTGGTGAAGGGCATATTGAAGAAGGATCAGCCGAGTGGTTCTTGTGGGAGAACAACTCCATTTGGCTCACTAACTTCACACACCATCAGGCTTCCAAGCAGCTCTCAAGGAAACTCAGTTTTCACACTCTATGCTTAGTGCCCTTTGAGTGCATTATCTAGGAATGAACCTGGTAGAGCATCCCACACAAACGAATACTCCACATGCGGGTTTCACATGCCACCAACTCCACATTCACAGGCAACTTCAGCGCCACAGCCGTTTTCAGATAGCCCTCAATGCAAAGGCTCTAGACGCAAATATTGGTGTGAGAGCTAATTCAATCAAGGAAACACTGCATGTTGGTGAAGGGCATATTGAAGAAGGATCAGCCGAGTGGTACTTGTGGGAGAACAACTCCATTTGGCTCACTAACTTCACACACCATCAGGCTTCCAAGCAGCTCTCAAGAAAACTCAGTTTTCACACTCTATGCTTAGTGCCCTTTGAGTGCATTATCTAGGAATGAACCTGGTAGAGCATCCCACACAAACGAATGCTCCACATGCGGGTTTCACATGCCACCAACTCCACATTCACAGGCAACTTCAGCGCCACAGCCGTTTTCAGATAGCCCTCAATGCAAAGGCTCTAGACGCAAATATTGGTGTGAGAGTTAATTCAATCAAGGAAACACTGCATGTTGGTGAAGGGCATATTGAAGAAGCATCAGCCGAGTGGTTCTTGTGGGAGAACAACTCCATTTGGCTCACTAACTTCACACACCATCAGGCTTCCAAGCAGCTCTCAAGGAAACTCAGTTTTCACACTCTATGCTTAGTGCCCTTTGAGTGCATTATCTAGGAATGAACCTGGTAGAGCATCCCACACAAACGAATGCTCCACATGCGGGTTTCACATGCCACCAACTCCACATTCACAGGCAACTTCAGCGCCACAGCCGTTTTCAGATAGCCCTCAATGCAAAGGCTCTAGACACAAATATTGGTGTGAGAGCTAATTCAATCAAGGAAACACTGCATGTTGGTGAAGGGCATATTGAAGAAGGATCAGCCGAGTGGTTCTTGTGGGAGAACAACTCCATTTGGCTCACTAACTTCACACACCATCAGGCTTCCAAGCAGCTCTCAAGGAAACTCAGTTTTCACATTCTATGCTTAGTGCCCTTTGAGTGCATTATCTAGGAATGAACCTGGTAGAGCATCCCACACAAACGAATGCTCCACATGCGGGTTTCACATGCCACCAACTCCACATTCACAGGCAACTTCAGCGCCACAGCCGTTTTCAGATAGCCCTCAATGCAAAGGCTCTAGACGCAAATATTGGTGTGAGAGCTAATTCAATCAAGGAAACACTGCATGTTGGTGAAGGGCATATTGAAGAAGGATCAGCCGAGTGGTTCTTGTGGGAGAACAACTCCATTTGGCTCACTAACGTCACACACCATCAGGCTTCCAAGCAGCTCTCAAGGAAACTCAGTTTTCACACTCTATGTTTAGTGCCCTTTGAGTGCATTATCTAGGAATGAACCTGGTAGAGCATCCCACACAAACGAATGCTCCACATGCGGGTTTCACATGCCACCAACTCCACATTCACAGGCAACTTCAGCGCCACAGCCGTTTTCAGATAGCCCTCAATGCAAAGGCTCTAGACGCAAATATTGGTGTGAGAGATAATTCAATCAAAGAAACACTGCATCTTGCTGAAGGGCATATTGAAGAAGGATCAGCCGAGTGGTTCTTGTGGGAGAACAACTCCATTTGGCTCACTAACTTCACACACCATCAGGCTTCCAAGCAGCTCTCAAGAAAATTCAGTTTTCACACTCTATGCTTAGTGCCCTTTGAGTGCATTATCTAGGAATGAACCTGGTAGAGCATCCCACACAAACAAATGCTCCACATGCGGGTTTCACATGCCACCAACTCCACATTCACAGGCAACTTCAGCGCCACAGCCGTTTTCAGATAGCCCTCAATGCAAAGGCTCTAGACGCAAATATTGGTGTGAGAGCTAATTCAATCAAGGAAACACTGCATGTTGGTGAAGGGCATATTGAAGAAGCATCAGCCGAGTGGTTCTTGTGGGAGAACAACTCCATTTGGCTCACTAACTTCACACACCATCAGGCTTCCAAGCAGCTCTCAAGGAAACTCAGTTTTCACACTCTATGCTTAGTGCCCTTTGAGTGCATTATCTAGGAATGAACCTGGTAGAGCATCCCACACAAACGAATGCTCCACATGCGGGTTTCACATGCCACCAACTCCACATTCACAGGCAACTTCAGCGCCACAGCCGTTTTCAGATAGCCCTCAATGCAAAGGCTCTAGACGCAAATATTGGTGTGAGAGCTAATTCAATCAAGGAAACACTGCATGTTGGTGAAGGGCATATTGAAGAAGGATCAGCCGAGTGGTTCTTGTGGGAGAACAACTCCATTTGGCTCACTAACTTCACACACCATCAGGCTTCCAAGCAGCTCTGAAGGAAACTCAGTTTTCACACTCTATGTTTAGTGCCCTTTGAGTGCATTATCTAGGAATGAACCTGGTAGAGCATCCCACACAATGAATGCTCCACATGCGGGTTTCACATGCCACCAACTCCACATTCACAGGCAACTTCAGCGCCACAGTCGTTTTCAGATAGCCCTCAATGCAAAGGCTCTAGACGCAAATATTGGTGTGAGAGCTAATTCAATCAAGGAAACACTGCATGTTGGTGAAGGGCATATTGAAGAAGGATCAGTCGAGTGGTTCTTGTGGGAGAACAACTCCATTTGGCTCACTAACTTCACACACCATCAGGCTTCCAAGCAGCTCTCAAGGAAACTCAGTTTTCACACTCTATGCTTAGTGCCCTTTGAGTGCATTATCTAGGAATGAACCTGGTAGAGCATCCCACACAAACGAATGCTCCACATGCGGGTTTCACATGCCACCAACTCCACATTCACAGGCAACTTCAGCGCCACAGCCGTTTTCAGATAGCCCTCAATGCAAAGGCTCTAGACGCAAATATTGGTGTGAGAGCTAATTCAATCAAGGAAACACTGCATGTTGGTGAAGGGCATATTGAAGAAGGATCAGCCGAGTGGTTCTTGTGGGAGAACAACTCCATTTGGCTCACTAACGTCACACACCATCAGGCTTCCAAGCAGCTCTCAAGGAAACTCAGTTTTCACACTCTATGCTTAGTGCTCTATGTGTGCCTAGGACTGAAATGAAGCTTGGTCAGCATCCCACACAAACGAATGCTCCACATGCGGGTTTCACATGCCACCAACTCCACATTCTCAGGCAACTTCAGCGCCACAGCCGTTTTCAGATAGCCCTCAATGCAAAGGCTCTAGACGCAAATATTGGTGTGAGAGCTAATTCAATCAAGGAAACACTGCATGTTGGTGAAGGGCATATTGAAGAAGGATCAGCCGAGTGGTTCTTGTGGGAGAACAACTCCATTTGGCTCACTAACTTCACACACCATCAGGCTTCCAAGCAGCTCTCAAGGAAACTCAGGTTTCACACTCTATGCTTAGTGCCCTTTGTATGGCTAGGACTGAAATGAACCTGGTAGAGCATCCCACACAAACGAATGCTCCACATGCGGGTTTCACATGCCACCAACTCCACATTCACAGGCAACTTCAGCGCCACAGCCGTTTTCAGATAGCCCTCAATGCAAAGGCTCTAGACGCAAATATTGGTGTGAGAGCTAATTCAATCAAAGAAACACTGCATCTTGCTGAAGGGCATATTGAAGAAGGATCAGCCGAGTGGTTCTTGTGGGAGAACAACTCCATTTGGCTCACTAACTTCACACACCATCAGGCTTCCAAGCAGCTCTCAAGGAAACTCAGTTTTCACACTCTATGCTTAGTGCCCTTTGAGTGCATTATCTAGGAATGAACCTGGTAGAGCATCCCACACAAACGAATACTCCACATGCGGGTTTCACATGCCACCAACTCCACATTCACAGGCAACTTCAGCGCCACAGCCGTTTTCAGATAGCCCTCAATGCAAAGGCTCTAGACGCAAATATTGGTGTGAGAGATAGTTCAATCAAGGAAACACTGCATGTTGGTGAAGGGCATATTGAAGAAGCATCACCCGAGTGGTTCTTGTGGGAGAACAACTCCATTTGGCTCACTATCTTCACACACCATCAGGCTTCCAAGCAGCTCTCAAGGAAACTCAGTTTTCACACTCTATGCTTAGTGCCCTTTGAGTGCATTATCTAGGAATGAACCTGGTAGAGCATCCCACACAAACGAATGCTCCACATGCGGGTTTCACATGCCACCAACTCCACATTCACAGGCAACTTCAGCGCCACAGCCGTTTTCAGCTAGCCCTCAATGCAAAGGCTCTAGACACAAATATTGGTGTGAGAGCTAATTCAATCAAGGAAACACTGCATGTTGGTGAAGGGCATATTGAAGAAGGATCAGCCGAGTGGTACTTGTGGGAGAACAACTCCATTTGGCTCACTAACTTCACACACCATCAGGCTTCCAAGCAGCTCTGAAGGAAACTCAGGTTTCACACTCTATGCTTAGTGCCCTTTGTATGGCTAGGACTGAAATGAACCTGGTAGAGCATCCCACACAATGAATGCTCCACATGCGGGTTTCACATGCCACCAACTCCACATTCACAGGCAACTTCAGCGCCACAGCCGTTTTCAGATAGCCCTCAATGCAAAGGCTCTAGACGCAAATATTTGTGTGAGAGCTAATTCAATCAAAGAAACACTGCATCTTGCTGAAGGGCATATTGAAGAAGGATCAGCCGAGTGGTTCTTGTGGGAGAACAACTCCATTTGGCTCACTAACTTCACACACCATCAGGCTTCCAAGCAGCTCTCAAGAAAACTCAGTTTTCACACTCTATGCTTAGTGCCCTTTGAGTGCATTATCTAGGAATGAACCTAGTAGAGCATCCCACACAAACGAATGCTCCACATGCGGGTTTCACATGCCACCAACTCCACATTCACAGGCAACTTCAGCGCCACAGCCGTTTTCAGATAGCCCTCAATGCAAAGGCTCTAGACGCAAATATTGGTGTGAGAGCTAATTCAATCAAGGAAACACTGCATGTTGGTGAAGGGCATATTGAAGAAGGATCAGCCGAGTGGTTCTTGTGGGAGAACAACTCCATTTGGCTCACTAACTTCACACACCATCAGGCTTCCAAGCAGCTCTCAAGGAAACTCAGTTTTCACAGTGTATGCTTAGTGCCCTTTGAGTGCATTATCTAGGAATGAACCTGGTAGAGCATCCCACACAAACGAATGCTCCACATGCGGGTTTCACATGCCACCAACTCCACATTCACAGGCAACTTCAGCGCCACAGCCGTTTTCAGATAGCCCTCAATGCAAAGGCTCTAGACGCAAATATTGGTGTGAGAGCTAATTCAATCAAGGAAACACTGCATGTTGGTGAAGGGCATATTGAAGAAGGATCAGCCGAGTGGTTCTTGTGGGAGAACAACTCCATTTGGCTCACTAACTTCACACACCATCAGGCTTCCAAGCAGCTCTCAAGGAAACTCAGTTTTCACACTCTATGTTTAGTGCCCTTTGAGTGCATTATCTAGGAATGAACCTGGTAGAGCATCCCACACAAACGAATGCTCCACATGCGGGTTTCACATGCCACCAACTCCACATTCACAGGCAACTTCAGCGCCACAGCCGTTTTCAGATAGCCCTCAATGCAAAGGCTCTAGACGCAAATATTGGTGTGAGAGCTAATTCAATCAAGGAAACACTGCATGTTGGTGAAGGGCATATTGAAGAAGGATCAGCCGAGTGGTTCTTGTGGGAGAACAACTCCATTTGGCTCACTAACTTCACACACCATCAGGCTTCCAAGCAGCTCTCAAGGAAACTCAATTTTCACACTCTATGCTTACTGCCCTTTGAGTGCATTATCTAGGAATGAACCTGGTAGAGCATCCCACAAAAACGAATGCTCCACATGCGGGTTTCACATGCCACCAACTCCACATTCACAGGCAACTTCAGCGCCACAGCCGTTTTCAGATAGCCCTCAATGCAAAGGCTCTAGACACAAATATTGGTGTGAGAGCTAATTCAATCAAGGAAACACTGCATGTTGGTGAAGGGCATATTGAAGAAGGATCAGCCGAGTGGTACTTGTGGGAGAACAACTCCATTTGGCTCACTAACTTCACACACCATCAGGCTTCCAAGCAGCTCTCAAGGAAACTCAGGTTTCACACTCTATGCTTAGTGCCCTTTGTATGGCTAGGACTGAAATGAACCTGGTAGAGCATCCCACACAATGAATGCTCCACATGCGGGTTTCACATGCCACCAACTCCACATTCACAGGCAACTTCAGCGCCACAGCCGTTTTCAGATAGCCCTCAATGCAAAGGCTCTAGACGCAAATATTTGTGTGAGAGCTAATTCAATCAAAGAAACACTGCTTCTTGCTGAAGGGCATATTGAAGAAGGATCAGCCGAGTGGTTCTTGTGGGAGAACAACTCCATTTGGCTCACTAACTTCACACACCATCAGGCTTCCAAGCAGCTCTCAAGAAAACTCAGTTTTCACACTCTATGCTTAGTGCCCTTTGAGTGCATTATCTAGGAATGAACCTAGTAGAGCATCCCACACAAACAAATGCTCCACATGCGGGTTTCACATGCCACCAACTCCACATTCACAGGCAACTTCAGCGCCACAGCCGTTTTCAGATAGCCCTCAATGCAAAGGCTCTAGACGCAAATATTGGTGTGAGAGCTAATTCAATCAAGGAAACACTGCATGTTGGTGAAGGGCATATTGAAGAAGGATCAGCCGAGTGGTTCTTGTGGGAGAACAACTCCATTTGGCTCACTAACTTCACACACCATCAGGCTTCCAAGCAGCTCTCAAGGAAACTCAGTTTTCACACTCTATGTTTAGTGCCCTTTGAGTGCATTATCTAGGAATGAACCTGGTAGAGCATCCCACACAAACGAATGCTCCACATGCGGGTTTCACATGCCACCAACTCCACATTCACAGGCAACTTCAGCGCCACAGCCGTTTTCAGATAGCCCACAATGCAAAGGCTCTAGACGCAAATATTGGTGTGAGAGCTAATTCAATCAAAGAAACACTGCATGTTGGTGAAGGGCATATTGAAGAAGGATCAGCCGAGTGGTTCTTGTGGGAGAACAACTCCATTTGGCTCACTAACTTCACACACCATCAGGCTTCCAAGCAGCTCTCAAGAAAACTCAGTTTTCACACTCTATGCTTAGTGCCCTTTGAGTGCATTATCTAGGAATGAACCTGGCAGAGCATCCCACAAAAACGAATGCTCCACATGCGGGTTTCACATGCCACCAACTCCACATTCACAGGCAACTTCAGCGCCACAGCCGTTTTCAGATAGCCCTCAATGCAAAGGCTCTAGACGCAAATATTGGTGTGAGAGCTAATTCAATCAAGGAAACACTGCATGTTGGTGAAGGGCATATTGAAGAAGGATCAGCCGAGTGGTTCTTGTGGGAGAACAACTCCATTTGGCTCACTAACTTCACACACCATCAGGCTTCCAAGCAGCTCTCAAGAAAACTCAGTTTTCACAGTCTATGCTTAGTGCCCTTTGAGTGCATTATCTAGGAATGAACCTGGTAGAGCATCCCACACAAACGAATGCTCCACATGCGGGTTTCACATGCCACCAACTCCACATTCACAGGCAACTTCAGCGCCACAGCCGTTTTCAGATAGCCCTCAATGCAAAGGCTCTAGACGCAAATATTGGTGTGAGAGCTAATTCAATCAAGGAAACACTGCATGTTGGTGAAGGGCATATTGAAGAAGGATCAGCCGAGTGGTTCTTGTGGGAGAACAACTCCATTTGGCTCACTAACTTCACACACCATCAGGCTTCCAAGCAGCTCTCAAGAAAACTCAGTTTTCACAGTCTATGCTTAGTGCCCTTTGAGTGCATTATCTAGGAATGAACCTGGTAGAGCATCCCACACAAACGAATGCTCCACATGCGGGTTTCACATGCCACCAACTCCACATTCACAGGCAACTTCAGCGCCACAGCCGTTTTCAGATAGCCCTCAATGCAAAGGCTCTAGACGCAAATATTGGTGTGAGAGCTAATTCAATCAAAGAAACACTGCAACTTGCTGAAGGGCATATTGAAGAAGGATCAGCCGAGTGGTTCTTGTGGGAGAACAACTCCATTTGGCTCACTAACTTCACACACCATCAGGCTTCCAAGCAGCTCTCAAGAAAACTCAGTTTTCACAGTCTATGCTTAGTGCCCTTTGAGTGCATTATCTAGGAATGAACCTGGTAGAGCATCCCACACAAACGAATGCTCCACATGCGGGTTTCACATGCCACCAACTCCACATTCACAGGCAACTTCAGCGCCACAGCCGTTTTCAGATAGCCCTCAATGCAAAGGCTCTAGACGCAAATATTGGTGTGAGAGCTAATTCAATCAAGGAAACACTGCATGTTGGTGAAGGGCATATTGAAGAAGGATCAGCCGAGTGGTTCTTGTGGGAGAACAACTCCATTTGGCTCACTAACTTCACACACCATCAGGCTTCCAAGCAGCTCTCAAGGAAACTCAGTTTTCACACTCTATGTTTAGTGCCCTTTGAGTGCATTATCTAGGAATGAACCTGGTAGAGCATCCCACACAAACGAATGCTCCACATGCGGGTTTCACATGCCACCAACTCCACATTCACAGGCAACTTCAGCGCCACAGCCGTTTTCAGATAGCCCTCAATGCAAAGGCTCTAGACGCAAATATTGGTGTGAGAGCTAATTCAATCAAGGAAACACTGCATGTTGGTGAAGGGCATATTGAAGAAGGATCAGCCGAGTGGTTCTTGTGGGAGAACAACTCCATTTGGCTCACTAACTTCACACACCATCAGGCTTCCAAGCAGCTCTCAAGGAAACTCAGTTTTCACACTCTATGTTTAGTGCCCTTTGAGTGCATTATCTAGGAATGAACCTGGTAGAGCATCCCACAAAAACGAATGCTCCACATGCGGGTTTCACATGCCACCAACTCCACATTCACAGGCAACTTCAGCGCCACAGCCGTTTTCAGATAGCCCTCAATGCAAAGGCTCTAGACACAAATATTGGTGTGAGAGCTAATTCAATCAAGGAAACACTGCATGTTGGTGAAGGGCATATTGAAGAAGGATCAGCCGAGTGGTACTTGTGGGAGAACAACTCCATTTGGCTCACTAACTTCACACACCATCAGGCTTCCAAGCAGCTCTCAAGGAAACTCAGGTTTCACACTCTATGCTTAGTGCCCTTTGTATGGCTAGGACTGAAATGAACCTGGTAGAGCATCCCACACAATGAATGCTCCACATGCGGGTTTCACATGCCACCAACTCCACATTCACAGGCAACTTCAGCGCCACAGCCGTTTTCAGATAGCCCTCAATGCAAAGGCTCTAGACGCAAATATTGGTGTGAGAGCTAATTCAATCAAAGAAACACTGCTTCTTGCTGAAGGGCATATTGAAGAAGGATCAGCCGAGTGGTTCTTGTGGGAGAACAACTCCATTTGGCTCACTAACTTCACACACCATCAGGCTTCCAAGCAGCTCTCAAGAAAACTCAGTTTTCACACTCTATGCTTAGTGCCCTTTGAGTGCATTATCTAGGAATGAACCTAGTAGAGCATCCCACACAAACAAATGCTCCACATGCGGGTTTCACATGCCACCAACTCCACATTCACAGGCAACTTCAGCGCCACAGCCGTTTTCAGATAGCCCTCAATGCAAAGGCTCTAGACGCAAATATTGGTGTGAGAGCTAATTCAATCAAGGAAACACTGCATGTTGGTGAAGGGCATATTGAAGAAGGATCAGCCGAGTGGTTCTTGTGGGAGAACAACTCCATTTGGCTCACTAACTTCACACACCATCAGGCTTCCAAGCAGCTCTCAAGGAAACTCAGTTTTCACACTCTATGTTTAGTGCCCTTTGAGTGCATTATCTAGGAATGAACCTGGTAGAGCATCCCACACAAACGAATGCTCCACATGCGGGTTTCACATGCCACCAACTCCACATTCACAGGCAACTTCAGCGCCACAGCCGTTTTCAGATAGCCCACAATGCAAAGGCTCTAGACGCAAATATTGGTGTGAGAGCTAATTCAATCAAAGAAACACTGCATGTTGGTGAAGGGCATATTGAAGAAGGATCAGCCGAGTGGTTCTTGTGGGAGAACAACTCCATTTGGCTCACTAACTTCACACACCATCAGGCTTCCAAGCAGCTCTCAAGAAAACTCAGTTTTCACACTCTATGCTTAGTGCCCTTTGAGTGCATTATCTAGGAATGAACCTGGCAGAGCATCCCACAAAAACGAATGCTCCACATGCGGGTTTCACATGCCACCAACTCCACATTCACAGGCAACTTCAGCGCCACAGCCGTTTTCAGATAGCCCTCAATGCAAAGGCTCTAGACGCAAATATTGGTGTGAGAGCTAATTCAATCAAGGAAACACTGCATGTTGGTGAAGGGCATATTGAAGAAGGATCAGCCGAGTGGTTCTTGTGGGAGAACAACTCCATTTGGCTCACTAACTTCACACACCATCAGGCTTCCAAGCAGCTCTCAAGAAAACTCAGTTTTCACAGTCTATGCTTAGTGCCCTTTGAGTGCATTATCTAGGAATGAACCTGGTAGAGCATCCCACACAAACGAATGCTCCACATGCGGGTTTCACATGCCACCAACTCCACATTCACAGGCAACTTCAGCGCCACAGCCGTTTTCAGATAGCCCTCAATGCAAAGGCTCTAGACGCAAATATTGGTGTGAGAGCTAATTCAATCAAGGAAACACTGCATGTTGGTGAAGGGCATATTGAAGAAGGATCAGCCGAGTGGTTCTTGTGGGAGAACAACTCCATTTGGCTCACTAACTTCACACACCATCAGGCTTCCAAGCAGCTCTCAAGAAAACTCAGTTTTCACAGTCTATGCTTAGTGCCCTTTGAGTGCATTATCTAGGAATGAACCTGGTAGAGCATCCCACACAAACGAATGCTCCACATGCGGGTTTCACATGCCACCAACTCCACATTCACAGGCAACTTCAGCGCCACAGCCGTTTTCAGATAGCCCTCAATGCAAAGGCTCTAGACGCAAATATTGGTGTGAGAGCTAATTCAATCAAAGAAACACTGCAACTTGCTGAAGGGCATATTGAAGAAGGATCAGCCGAGTGGTTCTTGTGGGAGAACAACTCCATTTGGCTCACTAACTTCACACACCATCAGGCTTCCAAGCAGCTCTCAAGAAAACTCAGTTTTCACAGTCTATGCTTAGTGCCCTTTGAGTGCATTATCTAGGAATGAACCTGGTAGAGCATCCCACAAAAACGAATGCTCCACATGCGGGTTTCACATGCCACCAACTCCACATTCACAGGCAACTTCAGCGCCACAGCCGTTTTCAGATAGCCCTCAATGCAAAGGCTCTAGACGCAAATATTGGTGTGAGAGCTAATTCAATCAAGGAAACACTGCATGTTGGTGAAGGGCATATTGAAGAAGGATCAGCCGAGTGGTTCTTGTGGGAGAACAACTCCATTTGGCTCACTAACTTCACACACCATCAGGCTTCCAAGCAGCTCTCAAGGAAACTCAGTTTTCACACTCTATGTTTAGTGCCCTTTGAGTGCATTATCTAGGAATGAACCTGGTAGAGCATCCCACACAAACGAATGCTCCACATGCGGGTTTCACATGCCACCAACTCCACATTCACAGGCAACTTCAGCGCCACAGCCGTTTTCAGATAGCCCTCAATGCAAAGGCTCTAGACGCAAATATTGGTGTGAGAGCTAATTCAATCAAAGAAACACTGCATCTTGCTGAAGGGCATATTGAAGAAGGATCAGCCGAGTGGTTCTTGTGGGAGAACAACTCCATTTGGCTCACTAACTTCACACACCATCAGGCTTCCAAGCAGCTCTCAAGAAAACTCAGTTTTCACACTCTATGCTTAGTGCCCTTTGAGTGCATTATCTAGGAATGAATCTGGTAGAGCATCCCACAAAAACAAATGCTCCACATGCGGGTTTCACATGCCACCAACTCCACATTCACAGGCAACTTCAGCGCCACAGCCGTTTTCAGATAGCCCTCAATGCAAAGGCTCTAGACGCAAATATTGGTGTGAGAGCTAATTCAATCAAGGAAACACTGCATGTTGGTGAAGGGCATATTGAAAAAGCATCAGCCGAGTGGTTCTTGTGGGAGAACAACTCCATTTGGCTCACTAACTTCACACACCATCAGGCTTCCAAGCAGCTCTCAAGGAAACTCAGTTTTCACATTCTATGCTTAGTGCCCTTTGAGTGCATTATCTAGGAATGAACCTGGTAGAGCATCCCACACAAACGAATGCTCCACATGCGGGTTTCACATGCCACCAACTCCACATTCACAGGCAACTTCAGCGCCACAGCCGTTTTCAGATAGCCCTCAATGCAAAGGCTCTAGACGCAAATATTGGTGTGAGAGCTAATTCAATCAAAGAAACACTGCATCTTGCTGAAGGGCATATTGAAGAAGGATCAGCCGAGTGGTTCTTGTGGGAGAACAACTCCATTTGGCTCACTAACTTCACACACCATCAGGCTTCCAAGCAGCTCTCAAGGAAACTCAGTTTTCACACTCTATGCTTAGTGCCCTTTGTATGGCTAGGACTGAAATGAACCTGGTAGAGCATCCCACACAAACGAATGCTCCACATGCGGGTTTCACATGCCACCAACTCCACATTCACAGGCAACTTCAGCGCCACAGCCGTTTTCAGATAGCCCTCAATGCAAAGGCTCTAGACGCAAATATTGGTGTGAGAGCTAATTCAATCAAGGAAACACTGCATGTTGGTGAAGGGCATATTGAAGAAGGATCAGCCGAGTGGTTCTTGTGGGAGAACAACTCCATTTGGCTCACTAACTTCACACACCATCAGGCTTCCAAGCAGCTCTCAAGGAAACTCAGTTTTCACACTCTATGCTTAGTGCCCTTTGAGTGCATTATCTAGGAATGAACCTTGTCCTGTCCAGCAGGACAGTCAACGGGGTCGCAGCCACCTAGGAGAGAATGAAGGGACAAGAGACACAAAGAATGGACAGCAAGACAGTAGATCTGATCAAGCTGTCAGTTTATTGATTTCAACTGAGGGTTTTTATATTCTTCAGTAACTAAGGCTCAGGGAAAGAGAAACTGGGACGCAAGCCATGGTCTCAAGACCGATTGTTCTTGAGCAGCCACCATATCAACAATAGTAACCAGCATATCAACAATAGCATAGGTAATCAGTAACAAGATGTCGGTAAGTACAGCATCAATCACATTCTGAAACAGTTGCTAGGAACAATTGAAGCTAAGCGTGTGATTAGTTTCATAACTTCTTTCCCAAGCATCTAGCCAACCGGGGGTTTCCACTGTCCCATAGGTCTATATTCAAAATGGCTTCAGTGTGGCTATAGTGCACGGCTCCTGACATCTCCCGCTTTTTTCTATATATCAATGAAAGCGGCGAAAAGAGAAAGGTTTGTGAAGCAAGATAAGCGCTGCCTGTCTTAGGTTCATTCTGAGGGACCCTCAGCTCTTACCCGTCTCTGGGCAGCCCTGCCAGTCATCCAGGGCTCCCTGTCTTAGGTTGGTGTGGTATCAGAAAGGTGCCCGTCATTGGCTAAACACTTATCTGGCAAAGGCTGTGCCCCATTATATTAGACAAGCCTCTTTGAAGACTGGAGCCGCATGGCATGATGTGGGGGGTTATCACTTGGAGAGTCTCGTCAGATCTTATCCATCTCTGATCACCTATTAACACATCATGCTCAGCCAAACTTGAGTGCTAGGATTTTCCACAGCCAGTGCCATCATGACTTGTCCAATGACAACTTGCTCCCAGGCCTGCTGTTTGCGCATGCAGTACAGGAAGAGCATGGCGACTACTAGCACAGCAACCATCAAGGTTTCTAAGGCCATCATCCTGCTCCATGCCTTGAATATGCAGGCTGCCAGTTTAATGCCATTTAGAATAACTTCTCCTGACATGGGTGGAACTTGGGTCTCATTTACTTTAATTATACTGGTGGCTAACTGACTGGTGAAATTTAGGAAGGCACTAGAACATTGTCCCTGGAGGTATTGATTGATTTTTATCACTCTGGCCAAAACATTATGGACTTTTACTGGAGTGACACATATATGATGGTATATTGGGGAGTAGCTGACTGGTGAAATTCAAAAAGACATACTTAACAATGTACAAGTATTGTTGAAACTACTAACATTCAAGAATCTCATAACACTAACATTGTTACATGTACACAAGACAGTTTTACCAGGAACTGGAGGCCCTAACTGCCCATTATCCCATCTAGCTCCTACATTTCCAAACAGAGAAATGGACCCCAGCTGCTTTTAGGGAAAAGGGACACCGTCATCTGTTCTTAACTACTTCCTGCTGAGGGGGGGGGCGCCGTTGGGTAACAGCAGCTGTAGGGGATCCATCTAGTGGTTCCTGATAGAAGGCAGAAGTCATTAGGTGTTCGATGTACATTCTGGCACTTGAAAGGTTTCTCTTTCTTGAAGTCTAAATAACAAGACATAACATAGTTAACTTTCCCAGCCTAGCAGGTTGTGAGTTCAGTTAGCAGTTTGAATACTTGAGCTTCAGAACTTAGATGTAAAAGAATTGTTAGGTTTCAATCTTTGTCAGAATAAAATTTAATTTAAGACTGTGGACTAGATTTACATCTGTCTAAATTAACTCCTTGAAGTCTCAAATTTTGGAACATATTCAATGAGCTCAATGGAACACATGAACCTTCTTTTAGCTGCATGAAATTGCTAACCTAGATCAATCAGAAGGCACAGTAACAATGCAAGGATTAGCATACAGCATCAGGATATAAGACCATCACAGGACAGGTAAATGCAAACTGACTTCTTAGAGCAAAAGAGTTAAATATTCAGACCTAACCAAAACTGAGATGATAAATCTTTATACTAAAATACAGCAAGATGTACTATTACTTTTACTATAACTCTAAATATATGGTCCTGCATGGGAAGTCAGTGTACACAGTGACTCTAGTGGATTTAACAAATTAGCACTCTTATATGTGACGTCAGTTATCACCTGAGGCTCCAGACACGCAATGTTTAGGCTGTGGAAGCCTCTTGAATCAACAACAACCCCATCAGACCTGGCAACACACAAAGTGGAAGTTCTCTCCTCCATTGAGAAAAGAGCACAACCATCCTCGGTGGTTGCTTCTTTGCACTGGGGCGTGGACCACTGAGTTCCTTCACGGAGGGACACTCTTAGCAGCAGTGTCCTGGCATTCCACACCTGATATGCTTGCTCTCTTGCTGGCTCTCCTGTCAGATCAGAATGCCTTTTGGGCTGATTCTGAGGCCACTGAGTGCTTCTTAAAATTGACGGTCTATGAGTCTGCTGTAAGAACTGTTTCCCATGTTGGAGCATTTTAACATTCTCTGACATCTGAGTTATCATTAAACACTTGCATACATATACTCATATATTTTCCATCTAGCTTATGAGGATTTGGGCTCCCATGGCCAATCTTGAAACTGTACGCTAGCAGTAAGTCCATTTAAAATCATGCAGAACTATTGAGCTGAACAGATCTTGTAGGTCCTGAGAAAACAGTAACAGACATGACTCTCTAAGAGCCTAATTATGCATCTATACATAATTTTTAAAAAGGATTTAGCTTAGCAATTTTCATTCATAAACATGCACATGCATATCAGATAACACACATAAAACAAAACAGCTTTTGTAACAGCTACTTGAGAATTCTGTTAAGTATGTTCAAGTTACCAATTGTTTAGAATTACATTTTGCTCTTAGTAATCTGAATAAACCATATCTATAGTTTACAATTAAACTTTAGCTTTAATGGATACAATAGGCTTGCTGGAATCCTAGAAAACAAAGTATCTATGTTTAGCTCTGTGATACCACCTGTTGGATTTTACACACTCTTGTACTTTTTAGACTTAGCTGTCCTGGCTCCCCACTGGCAAGGTTTCCCAATGTCTTTTCTGCAATTGCCTCCTCCCCCACCATTTTTTTTTTACAGATCTAATTAATTATCTGTTCTATAATTAATTTCACTAACCGAAAGATGCAACCTTTGAAACACATTCTTCTGACTTTGAGACTACTAGGGGCCTATTTAGAAATTCCAGAACCAAAAGAGTTAAACCTATTAAATATGCCAAGAGTTCTTAAAGTATCTGATCAAAGATTCCTCATTACAATATCCATTCATTTAGTCAGACTGATTCAAACAACACATCAAAAAATTTTTTTGTCACTTATAAATGATCACCCAGACATTTTAAAGTAAATACATACCAAAAAATACTCTTAAACACAGTTCTTTTAAATCATGAGAATTTAACAAAGAGAATATACAGAACACAAGGGATTATCTAACTAAAAGGCAAAATGTATATTTCCTTAGTCAGTCACCAAAAGGGAGATATAACCTTAAACATGGAATTAGTGCATAAAATCATCTCTTAACTGTTTAAGAACTGTAACAAACTCAAAGGTTGGAACAAGAATAGAGCTTACTGAAGCTGGATAGACAATTGACAAAGCTACCCATTAAACAGAGGCTATTTAAAGTTCAATGCTTCAATTTCTTTTTTTTTTTTTCAATGCTTACATTTTTTAACAGTTTTCACAATTGAAGATATTTTTACTTTTAGGTATTTACTAGCATTGCTATGTATGCACACTTCAAAAACTTTTTTTGAATACAGATATCAATTCTAACATCAGCATGTATTAGGTATTAATGTTAAAGACTTACACAATGTTGTAATAGTATCTTTAAAATTATAGCCAATTATATGTAAAGCTTACAAGATTCATTCCTCAACTTTTCTTAAGACATTTTCTTAATAAAAAGATACCAACTTTAAATACAATGGCTTTAAGCAATTTTCAATCATTTCTCATAATTCATGGAAACACATTTTAGCACAAATCCTCCTCAAAACTGGGAAAGAGAAGTTTTTTCAGTCTTCTTCTAGCTGATTTGGAAATTTTTCCCTTTTAAAATGAAGGCAGATAAGAATCACCACAACAGGGACAAAGTCAAATCCCAAATTCTTCAAAGGGCAGACTCCAAGCATGTCCCTTCCTTGTTTTATGGCGGATAGGCCTGGAGCTTCCCCTAAACTTCTGTTTTATTGAAGTCAAGAGAGCTGAAAAAACTTAAATTTAGCTGTTGTCTTGAGAGACTACCTTGGAATTTACTGAAGTTAGTTAACAGGTTTAGTTATCAGTAAGATGAGAATTACTTAAAAGAAGATGTTAAAACACTGTTGTTTTTCACAAGGAATCAGGCTTCAATTACATTGTTTTAAAGGCAAACATTCAGAAAATATACACATTATGACCCATTTTACTATACATCTTTAAAGAATTCGTTGTTCTCCTGCAAGGCAAAATTTCACATGTTTCCTTGTAAGTAAGAACACAAGTAATTTACAATCTGGATCAATTTCATGAGTAGGAAACATTTTGACCAATGAACATAAATGCTCTTCTATTTTAATAGCATATATGATGCAATAAATTTAGCATAATTTTGTAATATTGTGAGATTATAATCCAAATTATTTTAAATGACAAGTACATTATTTAAATTTTGTCTCAAGCTTTGAGAGTTCCAGGGATCCTACTAGAACCCCAAAGTCATGAGACTTGGTTTAGAACTCTGAAGAATTTAGAGGTCTAAATGAGTTAAACAAAAAGTACCTTTAGCATTTAACTGAACATGTTGAATACTGTTAGACCTAATCAATGCCAGGACAGCACTGTAAGCTAAAGACCAAACAGCAAGAAAATGACACACAAATTTTTCCCAGTGGAGGTGGGGAGTCTGGTCTGGCCAGGTCCTGTTAAATTTGTTAGACCTCTCTAAAATTATTTACCAGGAGAGAGAAAAAGGGTTAGTCATGGTCCGTCCCATCTCATCTGTCAGTCACACACGCACCCAATTCAGAACAAGAACAACAACTTAACAATTCAAGACAAAGACACAACTGGAGAAAGAATATTAAAACAAAATTTAGTTTTGTCCGGACAAAAATAATAGAACACCAAGAATATTGACAAAACAAACATAAGCACAAACGCCAAACATGTCGGAACAGAGACATATAACTCTCAAACCTGTTGCAACTTCCAGACTCTTCTTCAAAATACTTTAACCTGGAAAGATTTTGCAAAACAAGCACACATAGGTTCATCTCATGCTTTAAATTATTTTAACAGTGGATTTAGACCACCCTGTATCAGATTACTTTTGTTACGTCAAGTTACAGAACATATTTTTCTTTCCTTTTCTTTTTTCTTTCTTTCTTTTTTTCTTTTTTTTTTTTTTTAACCTTAAGTGGCTTATCTTACCCCGCCTCTCTCAGCCAAGGGGTTGGGTAAAGAAGTGGGAGATGCATGCCTGAAAAGGACTCAATAAGGGCAAAGGTAAAAGGTGTCTGAGTGCCATAATCTTTCACTGCTTGCTTAATATTTTTTAGATCTTTAAACTGCAGTGGTTGATGTTCGTGGCGTGGTGTCCACCACCTCGTGCAGGGGTCTGAATAACAGGGCAGCATATTACACTCTTCTTGGGGAGAGCTGAAGCTTCACTCTTATGAGGTTCTATTATAGGCTCCTCTTGTAGTAATGAGGCAGGGGCTGAAGGAGCTGCTGCTTCTGAAGCATAAGGTGGAGGTGGGTGAGTTGATCAAGGGGCTTGGCATTGGACTCTGCCTCAATATCTATAATGACAGAAGATGGTCGAGAACCTGGGGAAGGTGAGGGGATAGGTGTGGACAGCCGAGAGTGACTCTTTTTAAGAGATTGTTCTCCCTCAAAAGCCAGATCCTGTAAATCTGGATGCTGAGACTTAATCTTTAAAATATCATAAATCAAAATCCAATAATTAAAAGCCGTAACAGGAATTTTCTCAGGTCCAAAAACTTCATAATAATCTTTAAAACAATCACCTAATCTACACCAAGTTTTCTCATCAATAGAACCGTCCTGGGGATGCCAGGAACAAATCAGACCAACAAAATCCAAAAAGGTTTTGAGGTCTTTCTTTTTCACCCTAATTCCTCGTGTCTTGAATGAATCTATAAGACCTTGCAAGAATAGGTCATGTTATGAGAATGCTTGTCCCATCTTACCTTGTCTCCGTAAGATTTGCGCCGTGAATATTTCCCACGAGCTCGACTTCCGGCGGGTCAACTGTGAAACTGCTCAACCGGTGTTCCTTTCGACACCACGAGAGGCCTCTCCATGAATGATGGCACGGCGTTCTCTCTGTCGGTGGTCTGCACACATCCACGTTGGGCGCCAATTTGTCCTGTCCAGCAGGACAGTCAACGGGGTCGCAGCCACCTAGGAGAGAATGAAGGGACAAGAGACACAAAGAATGGACAGCAAGACAGTAGGTCTGATCAAGCTGTCAGTTTATTGATTTCAACTGAGGGTTTTTATATTCTTCAGTAACTAAGGCTCAGGGAAAGAGAAACTGGGACGCAAGCCATGGTCTCAAGACCGATTGTTCTTGAGCAGCCACCATATCAACAATAGTAACCAGCATATCAACAATAGCATAGGTAATCAGTAACAAGATGTCGGTAAGTACAGCATCAATCACATTCTGAAACAGTTACTAGGAACAATTGAAGCTAAGCGTGTGATTAGTTTCATAACTTCTTTCCCAAGCATCTAGCCAACCGGGGGTTACCACTGTCCCATAGGTCTATATTCAAAATGGCTTCAGTGTGGCTATAGTGCACGGCTCCTGACAGAACCTGGTAGAGCATCCCACACAAACGAATGCTCCACATGCGGGTTTCACATGCCACCAACTCCACATTCACAGGCAACTTCAGCGCCACAGCTGTTTTCAGATAGCCCTCAATGCAAAGGCTCTAGACGCAAATATTGGTGTGAGAGCTAATTCAATCAAGGAAACACTGCATGTTGGTGAAGGGCATATTGAAGAAGGATCAGCCGAGTGGTTCTTGTGGGAGAACAACTCCATTTGGCTAACTAACTTCACACACCATCAGGCTTCCAAGCAGCTCTCAAGGAAACTCAGTTTTCACACTCTATGCTTAGTGCCCTTTGAGTGCCTAGGACTGAAATGAAGCTTGGAGAGCATCCCACACAAACGAATGCTCCACATGCGGGTTTCACATGCCACCAACTCCACATTCACAGGCAACTTCAGCGCCACAGCCGTTTTCAGATAGCCCTCAATGCAAAGGCTCTAGACGCAAATATTGGTGTGAGAGCTAATTCAATCAAGGAAACACTGCATGTTGGTGAAGGGCATATTGAAGAAGGATCAGCCGAGTGGTTCTTGTGGGAGAACAACTCCATTTGGCTCACTACACACACCATCAGGCTTCCAAGCAGCTCTCAAGGAAACTCAGTTTTCACACTCTATGCTTAGTGCCCTTTGAGTGCATTATCTAGGAATGAACCTGGTAGAGCATCCCACACAAACGAATGCTCCACATGCGGGTTTCACATGCCACCAACTCCACATTCTCAGGCAACTTCAGCGCCACAGCCGTTTTCAGATAGCCCTCAATGCAAAGGCTCTAGACGCAAATATTGGTGTGAGAGCTAATTCAATCAAGGAAATACTGCATGTTGGTGAAGGGCATATTGAAGAAGGATCAGCCGAGTGGTTCTTGTGGGAGAACAACTCCATTTGGCTCACTAACTTCACACACCATCAGGCTTCCAAGCAGCTCTCAAGGAAACTCAGTTTTCACACTCTATGCTTAGTGCCCTTTGAGTGCATTATCTAGGAATGAACCTGGTAGAGCATCCCACACAAACGAATGCTCCACATGCGGGTTTCACATGCCACCAACTCCACATTCACAGGCAACTTCAGCGCCACAGCCGTTTTCAGATAGCCCTCAATGCAAAGGCTCTAGACGCAAATATTGGTGTGAGAGCTAATTCAATCAAGGAAACACTGCATGTTGGTGAAGGGCATATTGAAGAAGGATCAGCCGAGTGGTTCTTGTGGGAGAACAACTCCATTTGGCTCACTAACTTCACACACCATCAGGCTTCCAAGCAGCTCTCAAGGAAACTCAGTTTTCACACTCTATGCTTAGTACCCTTTGAGTGCATTATCTAGGAATGAACCTGGTAGAGCATCCCACACAAACGAATGCTTCACATGCGGGTTTCACATGCCACCAACTCCACATTCACAGGCAACTTCAGTGCCACAGCCGTTTTCAGATAGCCCTCAATGCAAAGGCTCTAGACGCAAATATTGGTGTGAGAGCTAATTCAATCAAGGAAACACTGCATGTTGGTGAAGGGCATATTGAAGAAGGATCAGCCGAGTGGTTCTTGTGGGAGAACAACTCCATTTGGCTCACTAACTTCACACACCATCAGGCTTCCAAGCAGCTCTCAAGGAAACTCAGTTTTCACAGTCTATGCTTAGTGCCCTTTGAGTGCATTATCTAGGAATGAACCTGGTAGAGCATCCCACACAAACGAATGCTCCACATGCGGGTTTCACATGCCACCAACTCCACATTCTCAGGCAACTTCAGCGCCACAGCCGTTTTCAGATAGCCCTCAATGCAAAGGCTCTAGACGCAAATATTGGTGTGAGAGCTAATTCAATCAAGGAAACACTGCATGTTGGTGAAGGGCATATTGAAGAAGGATCAGCCGAGTGGTTCTTGTGGGAGAACAACTCCATTTGGCTCACTAACGTCACACACCATCAGGCTTCCAAGCAGCTCTCAAGGAAACTCAGTTTTCACACTCTATGTTTATTGCCCTTTGAACGAATTATCTAGGAATGAACCTGGTAGAGCGTCCCACACAAACGAATGTTCCACATGCGGGTTTCACATGCCACCAACTCCACATTCACAGGCAACTTCAGCGCCACAGCCGTTTTCAGATAGCCCTCAATGCAAAGGCTCTAGAAGCAAATATTGGTGTGAGAGCTAATTCAATCAAGGAAACACTGCATGTTGGTGAAGGGCATATTGAAGAAGGATCAGCCGAGTGGTTCTTGTGGGAGAACAACTTCATTTGGCTCACTAACTTCACACACCATCAGGCTTCCAAGCAGCTCTCAAGGAAACTCAGTTTTCACACTCTATGCTTAGTGCCCTTTGAGTGCATTATCTAGGAATGAACCTGGTAGAGCATTCCACACAAACGAATGCTCCACATGCGGGTTTCACATGCCACCAACTCCACATTCACAGGCAACTTCAGCGCCACAGCCGTTTTCAGATAGCCCTCAATGCAAAGGCTCTAGACGCAAATATTGGTGTGAGAGCTAATTCAATCAAGGAAACACTGCATGTTGGTGAAGGGCATATTGAAGAAGGATCAGCCGAGTGGTTCTTGTGGGAGAACAACTCCATTTGGCTCACTAACTTCACACACCATCAGGCTTCCAAGCAGCTCTCAAGGAAACTCAGTTTTCACACTCTATGCTTAGTA